>NW_006998161.1:0-1546 GCF_000164805.1 Carlito syrichta | reverse complement strand
GACTACAGGCATGAGCCAACATTCCCAGCACATTCCTATTTTTAGAATGTAGTATTGAGTTATGGGTACTTGATTCTGTTCACTTTTCCATAGACTGAAGTCTGGCTTTTACTGCCATCACTCCACTAAAACCACTCTAAGAGAAAAATCCTAACTGTAACGTCCAGTGGTTATTATTGGGCAGACGTTTTTCTCACATCTGGCAATGTTAATTACTTCCTTTATCTTGACACTTTCATCTCTGAGTTCCATGACACTAGTCTGCTGCACTGTCTTTAACTAGTTTACACATCTCTGAGCACTCCCTTTTGGTCCATTTCTTGAATTTTTCTGTCATTCTTTATGTCTTAAATGTTGATATTTCTCAAAGCTCTGTCATCATGTCTTCCATTTTCTGCAATTCCTTGTGCTAATCTGCTGTCGCGATTTTGGCTGCCGCCAGAGATGGTATGCATTTTGGTAGTCCTGGTGGTATTATGCCAGTAATGCTCCAACCTCTCTCTGCAGCTCTGAAATTTCCTCAGAACCTGCTGGACATCTCCATCTGGTTGTCTTATAGGTACTTTTAAATCCATGCACTTCCCTAAATCCTTAGGAACAAGTCAAGGTATCAAAAAAGGGAAATGCCCAATGTGGAATTATCTGCTTCCCTGCCCTCATCCACCTGCTCCTTCTACCTGTAATTGCTGACTCAGGCAGGAGTACACCAATAGAAACTGGGGCTATAGCTCATGCTTGAATTTCTTTTATCCAAGTATTTTACCAAGTGCTCTGCACTTTACCTTCTAAATAATTTTGAATCAACTTCTTCATCCCCATAACTGCTTAACACTACTCTTTACAAGCCCTAGACTATTACGATTGTCTCCCAATCTCTAAGACTGTGAGCCCAAAGTCATCTTCTCACAGTGGACAGAAGAATGCATCCAAATTTGATTCGGATTCATCCTTCTTCTCAACCAAATGCCACTGGCTTCACATTATTTGGTTTATTTCCTTGTGTCCCTTGCTTTGCTCTCCTGCAATACTGAATTCTTTGTAATTTCTCTTGTGTGTTATTCTGTTTATCCTGCCTGTCTATGCTCAGGCTGACTCCTTTCTTGAAATGTCCCTGTCCATTTTACCAGGCTAAATCTTCCTAATCTTTTAAGACTTTTCTCGGATACAGCCTCTTTCAAGAAGCCATTCTTGGCCCCTACCCAAGCCTCTAATTGGATTAAGTAATTTTCTCTTTACTTTCATAGTAACCATATATCTTCACTAGATTTGTCGTTGTATCTTACAGCTATCTGCCAATGTCTGTTACTGAGTAAAAGGACTATGCTCTGTGTATTTAATTTTATCCACGACACTTAATTTAGAGCCTGTCATACAGTAGGCACTAGATAACTAATTTTGTTAGGTGAAGGCTTCACTTGAGTATTGAGTTATGAGCAGGAGTTTGATAATTGCAACCAAAGGAAGGAATCTAATAAAAATAAGACTTTGAACTAATAATCAGGCACAAAATTGTCCCAGGAAGGTTTCTGCAGTTAGTGAGGCGTAT
>NW_006998160.1:0-1429 GCF_000164805.1 Carlito syrichta | reverse complement strand
GTCTCGAACCCGCGGGCTCAGGCAATCCACTCACCTCAGCCTCCCAAAGGCGCGGACTTAAGCCTCTTATACATTTGACGTTGTCCTAACTTATTTCTCCTAGACCAATGCCTGAACCACACAACAGTCTCATTGTTCTCCAATTTGCCTTTTTCTCTTTTGCATCTGTGCCTTTGCAAAAGCTGTCTCCTCAGCCAGGGATGCCTTTCCTTTCGCATCTTTTCCTTTCCTCCCACTTCTCTTGCTGTACAAACTCCTACTAAACCTTTGCAGCCCAGTTCACATATCCCCCTGGTCCAGGAAGCCTTCCCTGATTTCTTGTCAATCGCCCTGTAGGCCCCACCTCTGGAATAATTATGTATCTGCTGTAGTACTCGTGGTGGCATTGGAAAGCTCTATCTGTCACAGAATTCCTGGGCGGGGGGAATGCTTGGGACTCTTTGTCCACATTCTCAGTCTAGTACTTGGTCTGGCACTTAGTGCTCAGTAAGTTTTACATAAATGAATGAATAAGTGAATCAATATCACAACTTCAATCCATGAATCTGGAGACAATAGCCAACCCAATGGAGATCTGTTGTGTGGAGTCAGCCCGGGACAGAGCTCCTGGATGGAATCATAATGGCAGGCACCTAGTGATGCTTGTCAAGCCCAGAGAAGGTGGCTCTGCCTGAGTCAAAGTCTGGGAGGGCCAGGAATCTACGGGGCTGTTTCCACCTTCTACAGCTGGGAGGTCACAGCCACCCCAGAGCAAATTCTTGCAAAAGTAGGGGTCGCCCCCATTCAGGACTCCTTCTCAATGCCCGAACCTCCTTCACCACTCATTCCCAGATGTGGGTTCTAGAGGAGTCCTCCATGGCCCCTCGATGGTCTGGGGAAGAGCCCCTCCCCAAGTCTAGCTCCTGGATTTCCTTTGGGATCTCGCCAACAGCCCCTTTTGTCCCTGAGCATGTACTTGAGTCCCCTTCGCCGATGGTGAGACTTTTGCAGGTCCAGGGGTCTTGCTTCATTTGTCATTCTCTCTGCTGGTCCAAGAAAATGTCAAAGGTGGTCTTTGCCTTCGGGGCTCAGTGAATATGAAATACCATTTAATTAAATGAATATCAAATTCTGGTAACACAGGAAGGTCACTGTCTAGCCAGGCCCAGGTCAGGACAGAAGCCAAGAGGAGCTCCACTCTAAAGGAAAACATGGTAACTAGACAATGCCAATATGGTGGGGTATATACATGAATATACTTGCCTCAGGCACCAACTGCATGCCAGATACTAGCTGCTGTCATTCGTGGCAAAGGCTTGGTTGCCAGATTATTAAAGAATGATTATCAACATCTCCATTTTTTTTTTAGATGAGAAAACTAAGGCTTACAGAAATAAAATGACTTACAGTTTCAGAATTAAATAGACATTAGGGCCATGGTCAGAACTCA
>NW_006998159.1:86567-93439 GCF_000164805.1 Carlito syrichta | reverse complement strand
CCTGCCACAAGAGGGCATATGTTTGTGTTTTTTTATTTTACTTTTTTCTTTGTGCATGAATTTGTGAGGGTTCACACTGCATTACCCCACCTTTTTTTCTTTTCCTTTTTAAAATTTGTTTCTTTTTTCATTTTTTGTTTTCTGTTTATGCGTGTACATGAATAATTGACTGTTCATCTTTCAGTTTTTTTATTTTTTAACTTTTTTGTTCTCTTTTTTTAGTTTAATGTGTGTGTGAATGTTTGTGTGAGGTTCAATTTGAATTCCTTTTTTAAATCTTTTCTTTTTTTTATCTTTCATTTTGTGCTGTGTATGAGTGTGTATGTTTATGGTATTGCTGTTTGTTTTGTTTTTATTTGCAGTTTGTTTTTGTTGTGTGTGTGTGTGTGTGTGTGTGTGTTTTGCTTTGGTTTCTGCTTTTGTTTTTCTGTTTTCTATTTCATTTTTAATTTTTAAAATTTTGTCAGACATATTTCATTCGACTTTTCTCTGTTTTCCTCATTGCTGTTAATGTATCTTGGACTCAGGGGGTACACACAGGTATCTATTACATTGTCATAAAGAGTGGTGGTAGGGAGTGGGTCTTAGGAAACCAATACCACAATCAGTGAATATTGTGATTTGCAAGTCATTTCTTAATCCTAGCTCCCCATTGTCCACTTCATTTGATTCTCAAAACTACAAAAGACACCAAAGCTTCCCACCTACAGCCCTGTTTCAAAATAGAACAAATTAAGAGCCCAGATCAGGGACGAATAGAAGACTGAGCAAACATCAGAAGTGAAAGACTCTCCAATTGACCCTGAATAAATAAGGAGAAAAGACACAGATCTGTCACAAATGAGGAAAAATCAAAGGAAGAACACAGGCAATTCCCAGTGTACCAGAGATAACACACCTGAAAAATCACATCTGAGAGCCCAAACAATGGAAGTCACCAATGACTGGCCTCAGAATACAACAGGGATTAGGGAATGCATGGAAAGAGTGAATAAGCCTCAATAAAGACAAGATTCAACACTGAAAGAACTTGTAACAGACATTTTGGCCATAAAATTTCATCCAGGAAATAAATAACAAGATGACAAGCACAGAAAGCAGAATGAATCAAGCTGAATAAAGAATCTCAGAATTTGAAGACCAAAGCATGGAATTAACCCGATCTGTAAAAACCCTAGAATGAAAACTCAGAAAGAAAGAACAAAGCCTCCAAAAGATGTGCAATTACATCAAGAGGCCGAACCTACATGTGATTGGTATCCTTGAAGCTGAAAGGGAAATGGAAAACAAAATGGAACAAGCATCCCATGAGGTCATTTAAGAAAACTTTCCTCACCTTGCTAGAAATGTGACCACCCAAGCACAAGAGATTCAGAGAACCCCTACAAGGCACCAAATGAGAAGACCAACCCCTATACAGATAGAAATTCACCTACACAATGTAGGTATAAAATAAAACATCTAAAGACAGCAAGAGAGAAAGATGTGAATATGTACTGGGTAAGACCAATCAGGATAGCACCAGACTTACAAACCGAAATACTATGAACTAGAAGGGATTGGAGTCCAATCATCAAAGTTTCCAAAGATAAGTAATTACAACCAAGAATCTCCTACCCAGCCAAGCTAAGCGCCATCAGTGATGGAGAACTAAAATCCTTCCCAGCCTTTCATCCTTATGAGCTTATGCTGCCTCCAGACCAGTTCTACAGGGGACTCTTAAAAAGGTATTAAGCACAGAAGAAAGAAAAAAAAAAAGAATGACCACACACATTCCAAGAGAACACGACACAAAATCAACAGAGAATACATCACAACTGCAAACTTGAAAACACACACACAACTACCCACAAGTTAAAAGGAAACAAACAAGCAAATGAAAAACTTTATAAGAACCTCATGACAGGGATAAACAATCATATTTCAATAATCAGTCTGAATGTGAATGAACTAAATGCCCCAATGAAAGGACACAGAATGGCAAACTGGATAAAATATGACCCAATTATTTGCTGCACCAAGCAAACTCATATCACCACATGGGATGCAAACAAACTCAAATTTAGAGGATGGAAAACATATTTCCAGGTGAATGGATCACAAAACAAGGCAGGAATCATGATCTTAATATCAGGCAAAACAAACTTTAAGCTATCAAAAATTTTAAAAGATATGGACGGATACTACATAATAATAAAATATTCAATCCATCAGCAAGAAATATCCGTCTTAAATATATATGCACCTAACATAGGAGCACCAGCATTTATAAAACAACTACTAAGTAAACTAACACTTATTGTTATTGCCTCTAAAACTATAATAGCTAGGAACTTAAATATCCTACTAACAACCCCAGATGGATCATCGAGCAAAAAGTCAACAAAGAGATTTGGAACATCAACTTGACACTTGACCAAATGGACTTAATAAACACCTACAGAGCACTCCACAAAACAACCATAGAATATACATTCTACTCATCACCACATGGAATATACTCCAAGATCAATCATATCCTCAGTCATAAATCAACCATAAAAAAATTTCATAAGATTGAAATACTGCCATACACCATCTCAGATTACAGTGGAATTATTTTTATATCAACACCAACAAATTCCTCCCAAACCCACAAAGACATGGACACTAAACAGCATGAAGCTGAACAACTACTGTGTCAACACAGAAACCAAAACAGTTGTTAAAAGATTCAAAAGAAACAAAAGAAAATGAAGAAATGTCTTTCCAAAACCTCTGGGATTCTATAAAATCAGTACTAAGAGGGGAATTTATATCTCTACAAACACACATAAAGAAAATAAAAAGAGAGCAAACTAACAGCCTAAAAAACTACATAAGGAAGTTGGAAAGACAAGACTACCAAATCCCTAATTTTAGCATAAGAATCCAGATCACCATAGTAAAAACCCAAATATAATACACAGAAGAAGAAAAGATCATGGAATAAATCAACAAAACAAAAACCTTTTTCCTTCAAAGAATACACAAGATTGATGGACCCCTAGCCAGAACGACCAAGGGAAAAAGCCCAAATAAATACAATCAGAAATGCAAAAGTCAAATCAAAACTGAACATGAAAAAAATACAAAAGATTATCAGAGATTACTGTGCACACTTGTATGGAAACAAACTAAATGAAATGGAGGACTTTCTGACATCACACAACCTCCCAAGGTTAAAACAAGAAGACATTCAGAAACTAAACAGACCAATAAATCCCAGGAAATTGACTCCATCCTAATAAAATTACCTTGAAAAAAGATCTCTGACTGGATGGATTTCCAGGAAAATTCTACAAAACATACTAAGAGGAGTTGATACCAATCCTATTGAAAGTGTTCCAGGTAATTATGAAAGATACAATTCTCCCCAAATCATTTTACAAAGCTAACATCACACTGATACCCAAACTGGATAAAGATTCAACAAAAGAAGAAAACTATAGGCTAATATCCCTGATGAACACAGAGGCAAAAATTATCAACAAGATTCTAGCAAATTGGATCCAACAACACATCTCAAAAATCATCCACCATGACCAAGTAAGCTTCATCCTCAGGATGCAGGGTTAGTTCAACCACAAGATTATAAATGTAATTAAATCTATCAACAAATGTAGAAAAAAGAACCACGTGATTATTTCATCATATGCTGAAAAGCTTTTGATAAAATCCAGCATCATTTCTTGAAAAAAAACTCTCAAACACCTAGGCATAGAAGGAACACACCTCAAAATAGCAAGTACACAATCTATGATAAACCAACAGCCAGCATATTGCTAAATGGATAGAAACTGGAAGCATTTCCCCTGAAAACCGAAACAAGACAAGGATACTCACTTTCACCCCTCCTGCTCAACATAGTGTTGGAAATGCTGGATAAAACAATTAGACAAGAGAAGGAAATCAGGGGTATACAAAGGGAAAAAGAGGAAAATGAGTTATCCCTCATTTCTGATGATATGATCCTGTACCTCAAAAATCCAGGAGAATTTGTCAAAAACTTCCTTGCATTAATAAAGGACTTTGGCAAAGTATCACGGTCCAAAACAAATGTGCAAAAGTCAATTGGATTCTTATATTCCAAAAACAAATGGCAGAGGACCAAATCGAAAGCATAATCCCATTCACAATATCACCAATAAAATGAAATACCTCAGCATCTTCGTAAGGAGAGAAGTGAAAGACCTTTACAACAAAAACTATAAAATACTGCTCAAAGAAATCAAGGAAGAAACAAACAAATGGATTCATGCTCATTGATAGAAAGAATCAACATTGTTATGATGGCCATCCTACCAAGGGCAATCTGAAGACTCAATGCAAAACCCATTAAATTACCAACATCATTCTTCTCAGATCTGGAAATGACAATACAGAAATTCATATAGAAATATAAATACTAATCATATAGCCAAAATGATCCTTAGCAAAAGAAACAAAGCATGAGGTATTACACTTCCAGACTTCAAACTTTACTATAAGGCTACAATAATCAAAATAGTCTGGTATTGGTACAAGAACAGCCATATAGAACAGTGGAACAGATTAGAGATTCCAGAAGCAAAATCTCAATATCTCAACCAACTCATCTTCGACAAAGCCTCTACCAACAACCACTGGGGAGAGGAGAACCTATTCAGTAAAGTAAGTGGTGCTGGGAAAACTGGCTGACCACTTTCAGAATATTGAAACAGGACCCCTACCTATCACTATATAAAAATCAACTCTAAATGGATCAAACACCCAAATGTAAAACCTTACACAATAAGAATTTTAGAAAACACAGGAGACACCCTTAGAGAAATCAGAGTAGGCAACAACTTCCTGATCAAAGCTCCAGGTGTCCATGCCACAAGTAATAAATTAGACAAGTGAGACTCCATTAAACTGAAAAGCTCCTGCAAAGCAAAAGAAACCATCAAGATAATGGGGAGACAGCCCACAGAATAGGAAAAAATATTTGCCAACTGTATATCTGACAAAGGCCTAAAATCCTGGATCTACAAGGAACTCAAACATGCCAAAAGGAAAACAAACAAACAGGTCCATTAAAAAGTGAGCCAAAGACATGAATAGGCACTTTTCAAAAGAAGATATACGGGGAGTCAGCAGACATGAAAATGTGCTCAGTCTCACTAATCATCAGAGAAATGCAAATCAAAACTACATTGAGATACCACCTAATCCCAGTAAGAATGGCCATCGTTAATAAAACAAAACAGTAGTGGGATCCACAGCTCGCCCAGAGACTGGCAAAATGGAGCTCAAGGCTATGAGCAGATACACCAGCCCTGTGACCCAGCAGTCTTTCCAAATCTGACCTTGGTGCTCTTGGTCACTGGCATGTTCTTCACTGCCTGGTTCTTCGTGTATGAGGTCACCTCCACCAAGTACACTCGCGATATCTACAAAGAATTCCTCATCTCCCTGATGGCCTCGCTCTTCATGGGCTTTGGAGTCCTCTTCCTGCTGCTCTGGATCGGCATCTGCGTGTGAGCGCCCGAGAGTACCAGCCAGGCGGCTTCACTGAATCCCTGCTTTTGTAAATTAATTTTTTTACTGTGCTGGAAGCATCCTGCTTGCTGCTTACAATAAAGACAGATATGTGACTGTCAAAAAAAAATAATAACAAAATAAAAAATAAATAAAACAAACAACAGATGCTGGTAAGTATGTGGAGAAAAGGGAATACTTCTACATTGTTGGTGGAAATGCAAGCTCATTCAACCTCAACAGCAAACAATGTGGCAATTTCGAAAAGAACTAGAAATTGATTTGCCATATGACCCAGCAATTCCCCTACTGGGCATATACCTGGAGGAACTCAAATCATTCTACAAAAAATACATCTGCATACATGCTGTTTACTGCAGCACTTCTCACAACAGCAAAAATATTGAACCAACCCTGCTAGTCAATGAAAGTAAACTGGATTTTTTTTTAAATGTGGTAAATATACATGATGGAATATTATGCAGCTATAAAGAATGACCAAATTATGGACTTCAGGACAACTTGGATGGATTTAGACTCTATCATACTGAGTAGTCACAGAAATAAATAATAGAATTCCACATGTTCTCACTCACACATGAGTCTTGAACATTTATGACAATACTATAAGAGAGGGATTGGCAGGAACAGGATACTGCCACAGGAGGGCAGGGGAGACACATAATGTCACTTAGGGTATCTGATCTTAAACCAGGGGAACTGAGGACCAGTGGGTAACCCAAATGTCACTTGCATGCAGACCACTTATGTACCTAATCCTGATTTGTACCCACATCTTTAAAATAAAATAGGGAAGAAAAAAATTCTACTAGACCTAAAAAAAGAGATAGAGAGCAACACAATATTAGTGGAAGACTTCATCACTCCAGTGAAAGCAGTAGACAGATTATCAAGGCAGAAAGCCAACAAAGAAACATTGGAGTTAAACCAGATCCTATAGCAAATTGAACTAACGGGCATCTACAAAATATTTCATCCCAAAACTAAAGAATATAAATTTTTATCATCAGTACATGGAACATTCTACAAGATAGACCATATGATAGTCCACAAATCAAGTCTCAAAAAATTTAAAAAATAGAAATCATATCAAGCACCTTCTCAGACAACAGTGGAATAGAACAAGCAATTAACTCCAAGAAGAACTTGTAAAACCAAACAAAAACATGGACGTTAAACAATCTCCTTTTGAGTAATCCTTGGGTCACAAAGGTTCATTACCAGGGGGAGTGAGGGTCAGTTAGAAGCCTAAACTTGTTGCCCATCAAAAGAGGACTGGATTAAAAAAATGTGGTACATATACACGATGGAATACTACGCAGCCATAAAAC
>NW_006998159.1:63246-86547 GCF_000164805.1 Carlito syrichta | reverse complement strand
ATCACATGTCTCACTCATATAATGGACCTTGAACATTCAATGCTATACTATGAGAAAATGACGGATGGTACTGGGAAACTATGGGGGGGAGGGGGATGGGATTAACAGTAGCAAATATCTGTCGGGGGATGGGAAAACACTTCTTATCTACAGGGTGCCTGAATGAAACGTCATTGTACACCTACCCTTAACTGTACCCCACAAAACCATAATAAAAACTACTGATTAAAAAAAAAAAAAAAAAAAAAAAAAGAAGCCTAAACTTCACCTGCATGGAGTCTACTTGTGTAGTTAATCCTCACTTGTACCCCACATTCCTATAAGAAAAATTTTTTAAATGCAAGGACCTGATAGACTCACAGCTGAATTCTATCAGATTAAAGTGGAGGGAATCATCCCTAACTCATTCTATGCAGCCAGTATCACTCTGACACCAAAGTCAGGAAAAGACACAGCAACAACAAGAAAGAAAAGTAGCCGGTGATGGAACAGGTCAGAGTGGGAAAGTCTCCACAAAATTGAGTGCCCATAGACTCTCTGTGTGAGTGGGTGTGTGCTAGTGGGTGAATGAAAGTCTGTCTGAGGGGAGACACGGGTTCATGCACCTGGGTCTGTCCTCTGGAGATGACTGCAACCCACCACCGCCCTGAGATTGGAGCCTCCAGGCACAGGATGGTCTGCTATTCTTGGGGCTTTCTTGAAAGGAGGCAGCAGAGAACAGCACCTCCTCACCACCTGGCATCCAGACCAAACTATGCCCTGCAGCAGCAGAACAGAAATGACCCTCAGGAACCATAGAGAAGGCAGGGCATGGAAATCTGGAACTGAGCCCCACCACCAATGAGGAGACACCGACTGGTGCCATCTTCTCTGTCCCAGGACTGGGTAGAGACCTTCATTGCCCTGCCTTGCTTTGTCCAGTCTCCAACCTAAGACCCAGATGCAATTCCCTTATCAGACTCAGAGTCACAGACGCCCCTCCCACAAGCTGGAATGGGCACAGACACATCAAATCTCAGTAGGAGACTTGACAGTAGCAGCAGAAACAGATGAGTAGGGTGATTCTGGATCTGATCCATCCTCCTCCCACAGTAGTCCATGGGGCATCTGGCCCATGCAAAGAGAAACCCTATCAGCTTGTGCTGAGAGCAGTGAAGATGGGCTGAAGACCAGAACTGCTCTTCAATGTGGCAGTGGCAGCTGAAAGGGACCAGAAATTACAGAAATGGCTATAGAGTAAGTTATTTGGTTTGCTTTTTTGTTTGTTTGTTTTTGGTTTTTTTCTTCTTTCTTTCTTTCTGTTTTTGTTTACATTTTCATACTTGCTTTGTTTCTCTTGTTTTAATTTTTTTTTTTTTGATTTTCTGTTTGTGTATGGGCATACTTGAGGGCGAGTTCATCATCAGGGATTTTTTTGTTGGTATGATTGTATATTTTTGGTTTTTTGGTTTTTCTGTCTTTGGCTCTCTGTTTATTCTTTACTTGGTATTCCTATCTCTTTTCCCTCTTCTCTCTCTCCACCTTCCTTTCATTTTCCTCCTAGCTTTTTCCATTCTTTTCCTTTTTCTTATCTCATTTTGCTTTCAGGAGGCAAACATACACCTCCACTGCATGGAAAGATTGTAAGGCAGTGTGAAGTGGGTTCCAGGGGGCCCACACACCTGTCATCAGCTGCCAGAATCTGCATATAGTTTTTGAATCACAGCTCCCCTCTTAATTAAATCTCAAGACTGCAAAAAGCATAGCCCCCAATCACAGTCTAGCTTCAAAATTGAACAAAGCCAGAGGATCTACATAAAGAAGGATAGGAAACTGAGCAAACAGAAGGAAAAGCTATCTTCTCATCACTGAACAACAGAATTAAAGAGATTTAAAAAGGGGGGGGAGGAAAAGCCTATACAAATAAAGAAAAACCAAAGGAAAAATATGAGTCCGATACAGACCTCTGGGAAGACAACAAAGAATACAGACATCAGAACTCAAGCAATGAAGAGCTCCCAGAATGACTGGTCTCAAACCACACACACAGATATCAAGATACTAATAAAGGGAATAAATAGAAATGAGGAGAGACAAAAGGAAAGAATGAAGGAGTTCATAACTGAGATACCAATAATAAAGAATACATGAATGAAATAAATAACAAGCTGCTAAGCATGGAAAGCACAATTAACAAAGTTGAAGAAACAATCTCAGAGCTTGAGGACCAAATTATGAAACTAACCCAAACTGTCAAAAACATAGAAAAGAAGCTTAAAAAGACAAAAATAAAGCCTCAAAGAGATGAGCAATTATATCGAGTCAGAACCTAAGATTAATTGGAATCCCTGGGTCAGATAGACAGAGACCACCCTGGAAAAAAACATTCTATGAAATTACCCAAGAAAGCTTCCCTCATATCATCAGAGACATGACCATTGAAACACAAGAGATTCCAAGAACCCCTGCAAGACAAAAAATGAGAAGACCTACTCCTAGACACATAGCAATTTGCTTACACAAAGTAGGTATAAAAGAAAAAAAATCCTAAAGACAGCAAGAGAGAAAGTTCAGACTACCTACCAGGGAAGATAATTAAAATAGCAGCAGACTTGTCTACAGAAACACTTCTGGCTAGGAGAGATTGGAGTACTATCTTCAAAGTTCTCAAAGAAAACAATTTCAACCAAGAATTACCTACCCAGCTAAGTTAAGTTTCATCACTGATGGAGAATTAAAATCCTTCTCAGACATTCAATCCCTAAGCGTATACGCTGCCTCCAAATTAACTCTACAAGAAACACTTTAAAAAGTATTAAACACAGAAGAAAGAAAAAAAGAATAGCAATGTCCTTCCCAAGAATGAAGGAAAAAGATTGAAAACAGACATAAGTCAACTGAAAAATCAAAAGAAAGACAACAAACAAATAAATAAACAAACAGAAGCAGCAACAACAAACTCTATAAAAACCTCATGACAGGGATAAACTCTCACATCTCAATAATTAACCTGAATGTGAATGGACTAATTGCACAACTGAAAAGACATAGGATGGCAAATTGGATAAAATATGATGATACAACAATATGTTGTCTCCAAGAGACTCATCTAAACAGAAAGGACATTCCCATACTCAAATAAGAGGATGGAAAACAAATTTTCGGGCTAATGGAACATGAAAGAAAGCAGGAGCTGCAACCTTAATATCAGACAAAATACCCTTTAAGCTATCAAAAATTTAAAAAGATATGGTAGAACACCACCTAATGATAAAAGGTTCAATTCATCAACAAGACATATCCATCCTAAACATATATGCACCCAACATAGGAGCACCAACTTTCATAAAGCAGCTTCTAGGTAAACTAAAACAAAAATTTACCCTAACGCTATCATAGCGGGGGACTTAAATACCCCACTAACAACCCTAGACAGGTCATCAAGACAAAAAATCAACATGGAGATCCACAACCTTAATGTGACGCTTGATCAAATGGAAAGCACGCTGTCTAACAACCACAGAATATACATTCCATTCATTATCACATGGAACGTACTAGAAGATAAACGACATCCTTGGCCATAAATCATGCATAAACAAGTTTCATGAGATTGAAATATTGCCATGTATCTTCTCAGACCACAGTGGAATAAAAATAAATGTCAACACCAATGAAATTCCCCAAAACCCACAAAGACATGAACACTAAACAGCATGATGCTGAAAAACAACTGGGTCAACACAGAAATCAAAACAGAAATTAAAAGATTCCTGGAAGCAAATGAAAATGAAGAAATATCTTACCAAAATCTCTGGGATGCTATGAAATCAGTACTAAGGGGAATTCATATCTCTACAAATACAAATGAAGAAAATGGAAAGATCACAAGTTAACAGCCTAACAAATCACCTAAGGAAACTGGAAAAGCAAGACCACCAAAACCCTAACTTTACAGAAGAATCCAGATCACCAAAATAAAAGACCAAATTTGGGACACAGAAGAAAAAAATATCATAGAAAAAAATCAACAAAATAAAAAGCTGGTTCTTTAAAGGATAATCAAGATTGATGGATCCCTAGCTAGACTGAGCAAGAAAAATGAGAAAAAGCCCAAATAAACACAATCAAAAATGCAAAAGATCAGGTCACAACTGACCCTGAAGAAATACAAAAGATTATCAGAGATTACTCTGTATACCTGTATGGAAACAAACTTGAAAGCTTAAATGAAATGGAGGAATTTCTGACATCACACAACTTCCCCAGGTTGAAACAAGAAGGAATAGAGATCCTTAATAGACTGAAAACAAACCAGGAAATTGACTATGTCATAAGAAAACTATCTACAAGAAAAAAAAGCCCTGGACCAAACCGCTTTCCAGCAGAATTCTGCAAAACACACAATAAGGAGCTGACACTAATCCTATTAGAAGTATTCCAGGCAATTGAGAAAGATGGAACTCTCCCCAAATTATTTTATGAAGCTAACATCACACTGGCACCCAAAATGGATAAAGATCCAACAAAGAAAGAGAACTACAGGTCAATATCTGTGATGAACACAGACACTAAAATTCTCAAAAAGATTCTAGCAAACTAGATAAAACAATACATCTCAAAAATCCTTCACCATGAACAAGTAGACTTCATCCCCAGAATACAGGACTGGTTCAACATTCAGAAGATCATAAACGTAATTAAATACAGTTACAAATGTAAAAAGAAAAACAACATGATTATGTCATTAGATGCCAAAAAAGTTTTTGATAAAATCCAGCACCCATTTTTGATAAAGACCCTCTAACATCTAGGCATAGAAGGAATATACCTCAAAATAGTAAGAGGCATCTTTAAGAAACCCACAGTCAACATACTGCTAAACAGACAGAAATTGGAAAAATTTCCCCCTGAAAATCGGAACAAGACAAGGCTGCCCACTTTCATCCCACCTGTTCAACATAGTTTTGGAAGTCCTAGGCAGAGCAACCAGACAAGAAGAGAAAATTAGATATATCCAAATTGGAAAAGAGGAAGTCAAGTTATCCTTCTTTGCTGATAACATGATTCCATAACTCAGAAACCCAAGGGAATCAGTCAAAAACCTCCTTGCACTGATAAAGGACTTAGGCAAATCTCAAGGTATAAAATAAATGTGCAAAAGATGGCCTCACCAACAATAAGCAAACAGAAACTCCAATAAAAAGCACAATCTCATTCACAATAGCCACAAAATAAATGAAATACCTTGGTATCTTCATAACCAGAGAAGTGAAGGACCTTTATAATGAAAACTACAAAACACTGCTCAAAGATATCAAAGATGACACAAACAAATGGAAGAATATTCCATGCTCATGGATTGGAAAAATCAACGTTTTATGATGTCCATCTTACCCAAGGCAATCTACAGATTTAATGCAATACCCATTAAATTACCGGCAGCATTCTTCTCATACCTGGAAACAACAATATTGGAAGTCATATGGAAATATAAACAATCATGAATATCCAAAACAATCTTCAGCAAATAAAACAAAGCAGGAGGTGTCACACTCCCAGACTTTAAATCTTATTATAAAGCTACAATAAGCAAAACAGTCATAAAATAATGGAACAGGATAGAGATTCTGGAAGCAAAACATCAATTTCTGAACCAACTAATCTTCAACAATGCCTCCACCATCATCCACTGGGGAGAGGAGAACCTTTCAGTAAATGGTGCTGGGAACACTGGCTGATCACATGCAGAAGGTTAAAACAAGACCCCTACCTATCACCATACTTACAAAAATCAATTCTAAATGGATCAAAAACCTAAATGTAAAACCTCAAACAATAAGAATCTTAGAAAATGCAAGAGACACCCTTATGGAAATTGAAACTGGCAACCAATTTCTGATCAAAACCCCAAGTGTCCATGTCATAACAGATAAGATAGACAGTGGAACCTCGTCAAACTGAAAAGCTTCTGCAAAGCCAAAGAAACCACCAATAGAGTGAGGAGATAGCCCACAGACCAGAAAAAATATTTGCCAACTGTATATCTGACAAAGGTCTAATATCTAGTATCTAGAAGGAATTCAAACATGTCAAAAGAAAAAAACAAACAACCCCATTACAAAATGGGCAAAAGATAAGAATAGACACCTCTCAGAAGAAGACATATGAGCAGCCAACAGATACATGAAAAAATGCTCAGCCTTACTAGGCATCAAAGAAATTCAAATTAAACCCACACTGAGATACCACCTAACTCCAGCCAGGATGGCCATTTTCAATAATTCAAAAAACAACAGGTGCTGGAGAGAATGTGGAGAAAAGGGAACACTTCTACACTGTTGGTGGGAAGGTAAACTAGTACAACTTTTGTGGAAAACAGTGTGGTGATTCCTAAAAGATCTAAAAACCAACCTTCCATATGACCCCACAGTCCCCCAACTGGGAATATTCCTGGATGAACTTAAATCATTCTATGAAAAAGATACCTGCATATGCATATTTATTGCAGCATTATTCATGAGAGCAAAAACATGGAACCAATCATGCTGTTCATCAAAAGAGGACTGGGTTTTTTTAATGTGGTACATATACACAAAGGACTATTACACAGCCATAAAGAAGGAAAAAATTATGAACTTCACAGCAACTAGGATGGACTTAGAGCTTATAGTACTGAGAGATCTATTACAGAAACAAAGAACTGAGTACCACATGTTCTCACTCATAAGTGGACCTTGAATAATTATCATAATAATATAAGAAAAGGATTTGCAGTAATGGCTAACTGCCAGAAGAATGGGGGAAGTGAGATTGGCAGTAGTGGGAAACTGTCAGGTGGGCAGGCACACCTCATTATCAATAGTACCTGCATAATGAACATTTGCCTACTTAACCCTGAATTGTACCCCACATCTTTAAAAGAACAATTCAATGATATTTTTAAAAGCAAAGTAAGGAAGATTTAAAAAATAAAAAATAAAACTAGAGACCAATATCCCTTATGAACATAGACGTGAAAATCCTCAACAAAATATTAGCAAACCAAATTTAACAATAGAAAATAATCTATCATGACCAAGTGGGTTTTATTCCAAGAACATAAGGATGGTTCAACATATGCAAGTCAATAAACGAGATCCACTACATAAGCTGAATTAAAAACAAAAGTCATATGATCACTTCAATAGAAGCAAAAAAAGCATTTGATAAAATCAAGCATCTCCTCGTGATAAAAATGCTCAGCAAAATAGGCATATAGGGAAAGTTCCTCAAAATAATAAAAGCCATATATGACAAACCCACAGTCAATGTCATCTGAAATGCAGAAAAGTTGAATGTATTCCCCCTCAGAACTGGAAAAGGTAAGAATGTCTACTTTCACCACTCTTATTTAAGAAAGTACTGGAAGTGCTAGCCAGAGTAATCAGGACAGAAAAAGAAATATCCACATTGAAAATGAATAAATCAAGCTATTTCTATATACCAATGATATGATCTGATATTACCTAGAGAATTCTAATGACTCCTCCAAAAGACCCCTGAACATGATAAATTTGATAAAGTTTCAGGATACAAAATCAACACACACAAATCAGTAGCACTGCTATACACCAATACCCACCAAGTTGAGAAACAAATCAGGAACTAAATTCCATTTATAATAGCAGTAAAAATGCTAAAATATCTAGGAACCTCTTCAACTAAGAAGGTGAAATATCTCTCCAAGGCAAACTACAGAACTCTGAAGAAAACAGTTGTAGGGGACAAAAAACAAATGGAGAAACATCCCATGCTCATGGATTGAAAAACTCAACACTGCTAAAATGACTAGATTACCCAAAACAATAAACAGATTCAACACAATCCCTATTAGTCTACCAACATCATTTTTCACAGAATTAGAAAAAACTCCTGAAATTCATATGGAGTCAAAAAAGAGCCAGAACAGCTAAAGCAAATCTAAGCAAAAGGAGCAAAGCTGGAGGCATCACATTACCTGACTTCAAATTATACAAAAAGTCTGTAGTAAACAAAATAGCATGGTTCTGGAACAAAAGCAGACACATGGACCTATGGAACAGAAAAGAGAATACAGAAATAAACCCAAATACCTACAACCAAGTGATCTTTGACAAAGCAGACAAAAAACATACGAGGAAAGACAACCTATTCAATAAATGGTGCTGGGACTATTGGATAGTTACATGCAGAAAAAATGAAACTTGATCCCTACCTCTCCCCATATAGAAAAATTAACTCAAAATAGATCATAAACTTAAATGTCAAATCTATAAACATAAATCTCCTAGAAAAATCTTTGGAAAAACTTCTGGAAATCAGCCCAGGCAAAGATTTTATGGTTAAAACACCAAAGGCAAATGCAACAAAAACAAAAAGAAATAAGTGGGATTTAATTAAACTAAAAAGCTTCTGCCCAGCAAAAGAAATAATTAACAGAGCCAATAGGCAACCTACAGAATGGGAGAAGATATTCACAAACTATACATCTGACAAAGAACAAATATCCAGAATCTACAAAGAACTCAAAACCTATCAGCAAGAAAAAAGCAAATAACTCCATTGGAAAATGGGCAAACAATATGAACATGACATCTCTCAAAAGATGTACAAATGGCCAACAATCATATAAAAAATGCTCAACATCAATCATTAACAGGGAAATTCAAATCAAAACCACAGTGAGATACCACCTTATACCAGTCAGAATGGTCACTATTAAAAACGCCAAAACACAATAGATGCTGTCATGAATGTAGAGAAAAAAGGAACACATACACTGTTGCTAGGAGTGTAAATCAGTACAACGTCTATGGAAAGTGGTATGCAGATCTTTCAAACTACTAAAAGTAAGTCTGTCATTTGATCCAGCAATCCCACTACTAGTTATCTACCCAAAGGAACAGAAGTTGTTGTATGAAAAAGGTACCTGCACCTGCATGTTTATTGCAGCACAGTTCACAATTGCAAAGATGTGGAATCAACCTAAATGCCCATCCGCCAATAAGTGGATAATGAAAATGTGGCGCATGCCACACACACACACACACACACACACACACACACACACACACACCGTGAACCGCTATTCAGCCACAAAAATAATGAAATAATGTCTTTTGCAGTAACTTGGGTAGATCTGGAGTTTGGAGATCATTATCCTAAGTGATGTAATTCAGAAACAGAAAAAGATATACTTCATGTTCTCAGTTTTAAGTGGGTATGCATAGGCATATGGAATGGAATAATGGACATTGTAGACTCAGAATGGGGCACGCTAGAAAGAGGGGGAGAAATGAAAGGTCACCTATCGAGTACAATGTACACTAATGGGAGTGGCAGGCACACTTAAAACCCAGACTTCCTCACTATTATCCATGTATCCAAACAACATTTGTACCCCTAAAGCTGAAATAAGATAAAAAATAAAATGAAAAGGAACACTCTTGCTTCATGGGAAAAGGTCAAAATATCAACATCAACAGGAATTTGGAAGAAGTTCATGAAAATCTTTATGGATGATTTTGAGGATTTCAAGACTTTAGTGGAAGAAGTCACTGCAGATGTGGTGGCAATAGCAAGAGAACTAGAATTGGAAGTGGAATCCTGAAGATCTGACTGAATTGCTGCAAACTCATGATAAAATTTTAATAGATAAGGAGTTGTTTCTTATGACTGGGCAAAGAAAGAGGTTTTTGAAATGGAATCTACTCTTGATGAAGATTTTGTGAACACTGTGGAAATGACAACAAAAGATTTAGGATATTACATAAACTTATACAAGAGAAACTTAGTTTATTAACCAACAGTAAGGTTTGAGAGGATTGACTTCAATTTTGAAATAATTTCTACTGTGGGTAAGTGCTTTCTATCACTATCACATGCTACAGAGAAATATTCCATGAAAGGAACAATCACTGTGGCAAACTTCACTGTTTTCTTGTTTTAAGGAATTGCCACAACCACCCCAACCTTCAGCAATCATGACCCTTATCAGTTATTCTGATCAGGCAGCAACCAACACTGAGGCAAGAAATTCCAGTGGCAAACAAAAATTATGACTTGCTGAAAGCTCAGATGACCATTAGCATTTTTAGCAATGAAATATTTTTAATTAATATATGTTCATTGTTTTTAGATCTAATATTATTTCATACTTAATAGGCTACAATATAGAGTAAACATAACTTTTATATTCACTGAGAAACCAAAAAAGTTGTGTGCCTTGCTTTACTGTGGTATTCACTTTATTGAGGTAGTCTGGATTCAAACCCACACTATCTCCAATATATGCCTGTATACTTAAGGGATGCCCACAAATCAGTAGCTAAGTTGAGAAACTCCAGTAGAATTCCTGGAATATATGAACAGGTATTTCACAAAAGAAATAATTACTAAAACTAAAAAAAATGCTCAAATTCTTCAGCAATTTAAGGAATACACACCAAAATGATGATATATCACTATAGTTATCTGATTGGCAAAAGTTAGAAAAATGAATAATAATAACCAGTATTGGGGAAAGCTTAGGGAGATAGGAGTCATCATGCACTGCTGGTGAAGCCATTCTAGATAGCAAATGGACACCACTCACTTAAATTAATATACAAGTTGAATACCCTTAATATGTAAATCCAAAATCTGAAATGCTCCAAAATATAAAACTTTTGAGCACTGACATGATGCTCAAAGGAAATGCTCATCAAATTTGAGATACTCAACTGAATATAATGTAAATGCTCCAATATACCCTATAGATGCAGTGATCCCTTTTCCTATATTCTCTCTCTCTCATATATATATGAAATTTCACATACATACATACATACATGTATGTATGTATGTATGTATGTAATTCTCACACAATAGTGGGACACACCCAAGAATTTTAATTGCAATAGTGTTTGTGGGGTTAGAGCGTCAGAGGTAAACTAGGTGCTCATCACTGAGGGGGTTAATAAATAAAATGTGGTAGATACAGAATATGAAAAATAGTAGACAACATGCAAAACAATGAACTAGGTATACCCATGAAAACAGATATTTTTTAAAAGTCCTGGATAAAAACAAAACAGAATAAGATATATAGCATATCATTTTTATATATTTAAAAACACATACACAAAGATAAACAATTTACAAGAATTCATCCATAAAATAGAACACATAGTACATTATATTGGTATTCTATGGGGGCTGGAGAAGAGAATAGGAAATGGATACAAAGGGAATAAACAAAAATAAATCTTTAAAAAAGTGATGTTACTTACACAGACCAATGATAATAATGTGCTATGAACTAAATATGATTAATTTAACCCACTGGTTAGACCTTGTTGTCAGTTATTAATTCATAAAATATTTATAGATTATTTAGTATATTCCACGCACTGAGCTAGATGCTGCAGAGACAATGTTGACCAAAACAGACATGATCAATGTTATCATAGAGCTTATAGTATAGCTGAGAAAGACATTAAGCAAACAGTAATCTATATCTATTTCTCTCTATCTATATAATTACAAACTAATGATTTTAAGTTGTTAGGCTAACATATGTATGAAATCCAGTTCTATCATTTACTAGCTATGTGACTTTGATCAAGTTACGTAAACTTTCAGGACTTTATCTCTAGGATGGAAACAACCACCTATCTCATATGGCTATTGTGAAGATTAAATAATAGGCTGGATGTGGTGGCTCAAGCCTATAATCTCAGCACTTTGGGAGGCTGAGATGAGAGGACTGCCTGAGCTCAGGGGTTCGAGACTAGCCTGGGCAACTTGGTGAGACCTTGTCTCTACAATAAAACAAAAAATAAGCCCAGCTTGGTAGCATGTGCCTGTAGTTCCAGCTACTTGGAAGGCTGAGGCAGAAGGATTGCCTGAATCCAGCAAGTTGAAGCTGTGGTGACTGTGAGCGTGCCACTGCACTCTAGCCTGGGTGACAGAAGTGAGACTCCAACTAAAAAAAAAGATTAAATAATTTAATGTATATTAAACCACTAAGCATGATGCCTAGAAAATGGTAAGTGCTCAGTAAATAACTGTTATTAAAATTAATTACCAATGAGCTCTTTAACTCTCATTCAAGCTTTTGTTAACACATAACTCTTAAAAATTAGTTGTTTGGGCTTTTTTGCTCATAAGTGCTACATTAAATTAAACAAGCTAGATGTGGGTAGAGGACAATGACAAATGACAGCTATGAAAGAAGAGAGAAACTGGAGAAGAAAGATAAAATATGATAATACTTCTGAACAAGAAAAAGCCAAATATATTTGCTATTTTCAATTTGCAAGTCTAAAATAGTTTAATTTTCTATCAACAATTATTGGAATAAAATTATCACGTGAAGTGAAAAGCTTTAGTTACCAGAATACATATTTACAAGGAACAACTTATTCTCCAAAAAGACTAGGCAGATAACGGATTTCTGTAGTTTTAAGGCTGGAAGAATAGTTGTGAACAACAGCTGTGAAATACTAAGACTTATCTTAAAAACAGATTTTGTACCTCCCCAAATGCCTGCATATGGAAGCTGCGGATCAATGGAGTAGAAAACGAGCAGCAGCTAACAGCTTGCTAACAGTTCCTCAAATTCAAATACAAGAGCAATCCGTGAAATACAACTGTTAAAGATAGGAAGGAGGCATTTCCAAAATATGTGGAGTTTTTTTTTTCAAGCTAATTTTTTGTTAACATTGACTATGCAACTTTAGTTTAGAAATTGAACTCTTTTCTTGTATTTCGATATTTTGATTTTTTTTTATTACAGATATGTGGGGTACAAGTCAGGATTCGTTACACAAGCAGGCTTTGTGCAGGTAAAGTTTGGACCTCCAAACAGCCCTCACTTCCCCTGGTCCAGGATCAGGTACCTTTTGTGATTCTATGTGCTCCCTCCATTTCTTCTTCCCCTGGCAGTGTCCATCGACTGCCAATCCCTCCTTTGTGCTAATGTAATTAATATCCAGGTCCCACAGATGAGTTAAAATGTTTGGTATTCAGTTCTTCGTTTCTGTGATAGATCACTAAGTATGATGGTCTCCAACTCTAACCAACTCGCAACAAATTTCATGATTTTGTTCTTCATGGCAGCATAATACTCCATCGTGTGCATGTGCCACATTTTTTTATCCAGAAAGATGGACAGTGAGGTTGGTTCCATGTTTTTACTACTGTGAATAGTGTAGCTATAAACACGCATGTGCGGGTGTCTCTTTTGTAGAATGATTTATGTTCCTCCTGGTATATTCCCAGAAGAGGTATTGCTAGATTGCAAGGAGGGTCAATTTTTAGTTCTTTTAAGAATCCCCACACTGCTTTCCACAGAAGTTGAAGTAACCTGCACTCCCATCAACGGCATAGAAGTGTTCCCTTTTCTCCACACCCTTGCCAGCATCTATTGATTTTTTGATTCATTGATGAAGGCCATCCTTACTGGAGTTAGGCCGCATCTCATTGTGGATTTGATTGGCATTTCTCCAATGATTAACGAGGTTGAGCATTTTTTTCATGTATCTATTGGTTGCTTGTGTATCTTCTTTTGAAAAATATCTACTCATGTCCTTTGCCCACTTTTTGATAGGATTTTTTTCTTTTCAGCTCATCTGAGCTCATTGTAAATCCTAGATGCTAGGCTTTTGTCAGATGTATAATTCACAAATATTCTCTTCCCACTCTGTGGGGTGTCTCTCCATTCTCTTCATGGTTTCTTTGGCTGTGCAAAAGCTTTTCAGTTTGATGAAGTCCAACTTGTCTATCTTATCTTTTATGGTATTTATTTTTGGAAATTTGATCAAGAATTGGTTGCCTACTCCAACGTGTATAAGAGTGTTTCCTACATTTTCTTCTAGGCTTCTTATAGTTTTAGGTTTTATGTTTAGGTCTTTGATGCATCTAGAGTTGAGTTTTGTATATGGCAACAAGTAGGGGTCCTATTTCATTCTTCTGCATGTGGTCAGCCAGTTTTTCCAACACCATTTGTTAAATATGGTCTCCTTTCCCAAGCAATAGTTATGGATGGCCTTGTTGAAGATGAATTGGTTGAGCGATTGAGTTTTTGCTTCCAAAACCTCTGTCCTGTTCCATGGGTCAATGTACCTATTCTTGTACCAGGACCAGGCAGTTTTGGTTACTGTAGCCTTGCAGTGAATTTTGAAGTCTGAAAAATGTGATACTTCCCACTTTGTTCCCTTTGCTGAGGATTGTTTTGGCTAAGTGTGCTCTTTTTTGCTTCCATATTAATATCTGAATTGCCATTTCCAAGTCTGAGAAAAATGATGCTAGTAATTTGATGGATACTGCATTGAATCTGTAGATTGCCTTGGTTAGGAGAGACATCTTGACAATATTGATACTCCCAATCCATGAGCATGTAATGTTTATCCATTTGTTTGTGTAATCCTTGATTTCTTTGAGCAGAGTTTTATAGTGCTTGTTGTAAAGGTCTTTCACTTCTCTGGTTAGGTGGATGCCAAGGTATTGTTTTTTTTGTTGTGGCTATTGTGAATAGGATTGTCTTTGTCTGCTTGTTGCTGGTGTATAGAAATGCTACTGTCTTGCACACTGATATTGTACCCTGAGATTTTACCAAAGTTGATTATGAGCCCGAGGAGACTTTTGACAGGTTCCCTAGAGTTTTCAAAATATGGAATCATATCATCCACAAAGAGGGGTGGCTTGACTTCCACTTTTCCTATTTGGATACCCCTGATTTCTCTGGCTAGGAATTCCAATTCTATGGTGAACAGGAAAGGTGAGAGTGGGCATTCTTGTCTAGTTCCCATTCTCAGGAGGGATGCGTTCAATCTCTACCCACTAAGCAAAATGTCGTCTGTTAGGTTTTTCACAGATGGTTCTTACTGATTTGAAGAATGTTGCTTCTATGCCTTGGTGCTCAAGAGTTTTCATCAAGAAGGGATGCTGGATTTTGTCAAATGCTTTTACTGCATCTAATTATATAATTAGGTGGTTCTTGGTTTGACCAGTCCTGCATCCCACTTGAGAAGTGTTGTTGGTTCCCATTTGCTACAATCTTGTTTAGGATTTTTGCATCTATGTTCACCAAGAAGAATGGTCTGTAATTCTCTTTCCTTGTTGGGTCTTTGCCAGGTTTGAATAACAATATGATATTGGTGTCATAAAATATGTTGGGGAGCATTCCTACTTTTTTGATTGACTGGAAAACTTTCAGTAAGATTGGTATCAGCTCCTCCTTGTATGTCTTATAGCATTCACCTGGGAAGCCAATGGTTCTAGGGCTTTTTCTGGTAGGCAGATTTCTTATGATTAAGTCAATTTCCAGGATTGTTATTAGTCTGCTTAGAGTTTCAATTTCTTCCTGTTTCTACCTTGGGAAGTTGAGTGGTGTCAGAAAATCGCCTATTTCATGTAGGTTTTCTTGTTTATTGCAAACATGATTATAGTAGTCTCTGATAATCTTTTTAATTTGTTGAGGGTCAGCTGTGGCTTTGACATTTGCATTTCTTTCTTTCTTTCTTTCTTTTTTGAGTTGGAGTTTCACTCTGTTGCCCAGGCTACAGTGTAGTGGCACACTCATGATCACCCCAGCATTGACCTGCTGGGCCCTGGTGATCATTCCACTTCAGCCTTCCAAGTGGCTGGAACCATAGGTGCATGCTACCATGACTGACTCATTTTTTTTTAATTGTAGAGATGATGTCTCACCAAGTTGCCTGGGTTGGTATCCAACCCACGGGCTCAGGCAATCCACTCACCTTGGCCTTCCAAAGTGCTGGAATTACAGGTTGAGCCACCAAACCTGGTCTGCATTTCTAATTGTGTTTATTTGGACTTTCTCTGTTTGTTTTTTAAGTCAGTCTGGCCAGGGGACCATCATTCTTATTTAGCCTTTCAAAGGTCTAGATTTTTGTCTTATTTTGTTGTTGTTGTTGTTTTTAAATTTTTTTTTTATTCTGAAGATGTGGGATACAATTCAGAATTAGGTATATAAGTGGTCATCATACAGGTAAAGTTTGGGCCTCCCTTTGGTCCCCACTTCACCTGGTTTGAGATCAGGTACACTTATTGATGTTATGTGCTCCCCCTCCCTCCCCTGATGGTGTCCCACTACTGCCAAACCCTTACTTATTGTATTATGGTAAATGTTCAGGGCCTGCTTAGAGCAAGAACATGTGTTAATCAGTTCTTTGTTTCTGTGATAGATCATTGAGTAATCCATCCAAGTTGCTGGAAGTCCATAATTGTGCTCTTCTTTATGGCTGCATAACATTCCATTGTGTATATGTATCACCTTTAAAAAAATTTTTACCAGTCCAGTTTTGATGGGTTAGCACAGTTGGTTCCATGTTTTCGCTATTGTGAATAGTGCTGCAATAAACATCAGTGTTCAGGTATCTTTTTTGTAGTGACTTAAGTTCCTCCAGGTATATTTTCAGAAGGGGATCGCTGGGTTGTATGGAAGGTCAATTTCTAGTTCTTTTAGGAATTGTCACACTGTTTTCAAAAGAGGTTGCACCAGTTTGCATTCCCACCAGCAGTGTAGAAGCATTCCTTTTTCTCCACATCCTTGTCAGCATCTGTTGTTTTTTGTTTCATTAATGATGGTCATTCTTACTGGAGTTAGGTGGTATCTCAATATGGTTTTGATTTGCGTTTTTCTGATGATTAGTGAGATTGAGCATTTTCTCATGTGTCTGCTGGCTACTCAAATGTCTTCTTTTGAGAAGTGTCTATTCATATATTTTGTCCACTTGTTAATGGGATTTTTTTTTCCTTTTGGCATGTTTGAGTTCCTTGTAGATCCTGAATGTTAGGCCTTTGTCAGATATGCAGTTGGCAAATATTTTCCCCATACTGTGGGCTGTCTCCTCACTCTCTTGATTTTTTTTGCTTTTCCCAAGAGATACCCTTGGAATAGTGGATCCTTCTGCATGCAGTAGGTACCAAATTCAGAGCAGCAGCAAATTGTAGCTGCTTCTGCAATGGGTCCTGGGTGCTTGCTCTCATGTCTCCCCTCAGTTGGACATTTGCTCATCCACAGCACACATAAACAGGTGCAGGTTAGTTTTTGTGTCTATTCACCCATGGAAATACTCTCAAACTCTGACCTGATCCAATGCCATGTTCCACAAGAAGTATATGGCTTCTGCTGTTTATTTTTTCTATGATATTTTTGTCTTCTATGTTGCAACAGTATCTTGGTGATCTGGATTCTTCTGCTGAAGTTAGGATTTTGGTGGTCTTGCCTTTCCAGCTCCATTGAGTGTGATATTGGGTTATTTGTGATCTTTCTCTTTTCTTGATATGTGTGTGCAATACTATGAATTTTACTCTTAGTACTGCTTTCATGGCATCACAGAGATTCTGATGTATCTTTGTTTTCATTTGTTTCCAGGAATATTTTTATTTGTCTTGATTTCCATATTAACCCAGAAGTCACTCAGCAGCATGTTTTTTTAGTGTCCATCTTTGTGTGTTTTGGAGGGATCTTGTTGGTGGCAATATTAATTTTTATTCCACTGCAATCTCAGATGATGAGTGGTATTTTTGATCTTTTGGAATTAGTTTATGTTTGATTTATATCTGAGAATGTGGTCAATTCTGGGGTATGCTCCATGAGCTGATGAGTAGAATGTACACTCTATATTTGTAGGGTGAAGTGTTTCATAGATGTTTATTAAGTCCATTGGGTGAGTGCTGAGTTGAGGCTCCAGATCTCCTTATTGACTTTTTGCCTCAATGATCTATCTAGAGCTGTTAGTGGGATATTTAAGTCTCTAGTTATGATTGTGTGAGGGTCAGTGTCCTCTTATTTTACTTAGTAGTAGGTTTATAAAACCTGGTGCTCCCATGTTGGGTGCATACATGCTAAGGATGAATATTTTCTTATTGGTGGACTGGGCCTTTTATCATTATGTAGTGTCCTTCTGTATCCTTTTGAATTTTTGATGGCTTGAAGGCTGTTTTGTCTGATATTAGTATAGCTACTCCTGCCTTCTTTTGTTTTCCGTTCACCTGAAAGTTCATTTTCTATCCTCCAACTCTGAGTCTGTGGGTGACCTTTGTAGTGAGATGAGTTTCCCAGAGGCAGCAGAATGTTGGAACATACTTTTATATCCAGTTTGTCACTCTGTGGTGCATTTAGTTCATTCACGTTCTGACTGATTATTGAAATGTGAGAGTTTATCCCTGTTATAGGGCTCTTATAAGGCTTATTTGTTCTCTTTTAACTTCTGCATTTACAAGTATGTGTGTTTTCATTTTTGTTAATGCTCTGGATGCTCTGTTAATGCTGTTTGCCTGTATGCTTATGCCATTATTTTTATTTCTGTGCTCAGCACCTTCTTAAGCATCTTCTGAATGGTCAGGAGGCAGCATATTCTCTTAAGGATTGGATGTCTGAGAAGGATTTTAATTTCAATCACTGCTAAACTGCAGTTTGGCTGGGTAGGAAATTCTTTGCTAAAATTGTTTATCTTTAAGAGTATTAAAAAGCTGGGCTCAGTGGCTCAGTCTGTAGTCCCAGCACTTTGGGAGGCCGAGGTGAGTGGACTGCCTGAGCCCATGGGTTCAAGACCAGCCCAGTAACTTGGCAAGACCTCATCTCTACAATAAATAAAAAATTAGCCAGGTGAGGCAGCATGCACCTGTAGTTCCAGCTACTTGGAAGACTGAGACAGAAGGATCACCAGAGCCCAGCAGGTTGATGCTGGGGTAGTTGTGAGCATGCCACTGCACTTCAGCCTGGGTGACAGAGTGAGACTCCACCTCAAAAAGATAAAAATAAAAACATAAAGGCAGCAAGAGAGAAAGATCAGACTACTTACTGGGGAAGAACAATCTGAGTCAGTGCAGACTTATCTCTATTCCCTTCTGTCTTGTAGTGTTCCTACAGATAAGTCTACAGTGACTTGGATTGGTCTTCCCAGTAAGTAGTCATATCTTTCTCTCTTGTTGCCTTTATGATTCTTTCTTTCTTTTATTTTTTATTTTAAAGATGTGGGGTACAATTTAAGGTTAAGTATACAAATGTTCATTATGCAGGTACCCTTGTTGATGAGGTCTGCCCCCCTCCCCTGGCAGAATCCCACTACTGCCAATCCCGCCTCCTATACCTAGCAATTTCCCACTACTGACAATCCTTTTCTTATAGTATTATAATAATTGTTCAAGGTCCACTTATGAAAGAGAGCATGTGAAACACAGTTCTTTGTTTCTGTGATAGATCACTCAGTATTATAGCTCTGAGTCCATTCAAGTTGCTGTGAAGTTCATAATTTTGTCATAATTTTGAAAGGATTTTTTCTTTCATACCTACTTTTTGTAAGCAGATTCCTATGTATCTAGGAGTTGGTCTTGTCATTTGAAGCCTTGTGGGGTTCTCTGAATCTCTAGTGCTTGAATGATCATGTCTCTGGTGAGATGAGGAAATTTCTTTATGACCTCATGGAATGCTTATTCCAAGGTGCTCCCAATTCTACTTTCTTCTTCAGGGACACCAATCAGGCATAGGTGCAGCACTTTGATATAAGCACACATCTCTTGGAGGCCTTCCTATTCATTTAAATTTTTTTTCTGTGTTTTAAACAAATTGGGTTAAGTCTATATTTTGGTCCTCAAGATTTGAGATTCTTTCCTCTGGTTGATTAATTCTGCTCCCTATGCTTGTTTGTTTGTTATTTATTTAGTGGGTAGAGTTTTTTATTTCCATTCTTTCAGAATAGGCCTTTTGAAACTAGTCAACTCCTTTACAATTTTATTGAGTTTCACTTCTTGTTTCTCTTGATTTTGTTCATTTTCAACATGCAATCTTTGATTTCTGGAGCCGTCATCTGGCACAAGTTGGTCTGGGAGGTTTACACTGTTTGTGATGGCTGTTTTATCAGGCACTGTCTTCTTAGGATTCTGCAGGTTACCTGTGGTTTTCTGTTGATTTTTCCTCATTTATGACCAATCCCTTTTCCTTCTCTATAAACTGATCACTCAGTCAGAGAGGGAGAAACATTAACTTCTGCTTGCTCTGCCCTTTGGTTGGATACCATAATTGCAAATTCTCTCTCTTCCTCTGCTAAATTAGTCAAACTCATTTGCAGCCCGAGCAGAACTTCTGATTCTGACTGAGCCTGTAACACGGCAGGGGGTGGTGTGCCCAGAATCCCATGCCCACATTGCTTTCAAGTCAGGTAGCTCTCTTTCTACTTGGGAAGAGGCCGCCAAGGTAACAGCAACCAGTGGGTGGGGCCATTCCCATTGAAAAGTTCTATTATTTCCAGTTTCTTCTCTGCTACTAAATTTGTCAGACTAGATTATCTGCCCCCTGTTGCATATGATTGATGGCCAGTAGAAGGGAGGGGGGAGGGTAACTCGTATCAGCACATCCTAGAATTGCTGCACCCTCCTATTCCTGGCATAATCTCAGCTCCTATTTGCACCTAGCTTATAGGAGGGGGGAGGGGGGATTGGGGCACCTAGGTTTCATGCCTGCTTTTTTATTCTTTGTATGATCAAGGAGACCCCCACTGGTTGTAGGAAGTTTCACCCCTCCAAATGTATTCAGTGTGAATCCTTTAATTGGGGGCTGGATCCCCACTCAATGTCCCTGCCCTCTCAGGACAGATCTTTCTCTTCTGTGTACACCTGTTTCCAGGCAGTTCATGCAGGGTGGGGGATTTCACACCTGTCTTGGAATTCCATGCCCACCTTGTCTTTCTGGAGTCTGTGTACTAGAGAGACCTTTACTGGGTTGACAACAATCAAGCTGTTCAAAAGTTCTCTGGTTATCTCTGTCTAAACACAGCAGAATCCCTACTCTCAGTTTTGCTAGGTGAGGGTGGCACAGACCTGCTGCTCCATGGTGGTCATCTCGGTACTTCCTCAAAATTAAGCACTTTTTATAACCAGGAAAACAACTTTGAGAAGGCAAGGCTGCCACTTGGTAAATTAAACCTTAATTACATGTCGCCTAAACTCTTAATTTCCAATTTGTTTGCAAGCTGAGGAAAACAATATCCACAGTTTGTTTATATGAATTTGTGCTGTGTCTTTACAGGTATTTTAAAGCTAGAGTTCTAGAAGAATTGAAATGTGGTTTTATCTGTCAAAATAATTATTTTATAACAAATACTAATCGTTGTTATTACTATGCTTTTTAAAAAGGATAGGCACTGTAGAGGAAGCAAAAAATTAAAGCATATACTTCTTGTTCATCTAAACCCCCCTCCCCAAACCTCCAATTTATCCGTTTACAAATATAATGATTCTAAAATCATTTTCCATAGATTTGACTGCAGAATAATGTCCAAATCATTTTTCCTCTCTTTGGTAGATTTTACGCTACCTTCAATAATCTTTTTTTTTTTTTGAGTTGGAGTCTCACTCTGTCGCCCAGACTGGAGTGCAGTGGCCGCTCCCGGCCACCGCAGCCTCGACCTGCTGGGCTCCGGCGATCCTTCCGCCTCAGCCTTCCGAGTAGCTGGAATTACAGGCACGCGCTACCACGCCCGGCTAAATTTTTTATTTATTGTAGAGATGAAGTCTCGCCTGCCCAGGTGGGTCTACAACCCGTGGGCTCAGGCAATTCACTCACCTCAGCCTCCCAAAGGTGCGGGATTACAGGCTGGGCCACCGAGCCCGGCTTTCAACAATCTTTTAAATTAGAAATGTATGTATTTACAAAAATAGAGTTCATTACCAATTTTCATGTAAATAACCATATGCTAATGATAGAGTCAGTGCTAACGATGACATATCAGGAACTAGAAGCAGAATTAAAGTATCTATTGCACCATTCTTGATAAGCAAATCTTGAAAGGCTAAATCATTACCTGCAATGTTTCATAGAGCCTGCATAGCTTATTCACTGATGTGTGAATAAACCTAAAGTTTATCTCTGAAAGCCTTTATAGTTCCGAATTTTAAAGTATAATTTTTTTCAATCATCCACGTGTTTACTTGCACCTGTGAGCACTGACTCTATTACTCACAGAACCAGAACCAGAGCCACAGCTATCTTCTAACTTTTTCTCATCATCTAAAAAGTCCACCAATGAGCATGCAAATTCAACAAATGCCCACCTTAAGAGGCTCAAGAAAAAAGAACAGAAATGATACAGTAGTGTATAGACATTAATATGAAACTGAGAAACCTCAACAGTTGACCAGATGCTAAAAAGAAGAAATGTAAGCTCTTTTCTTGCTACTTTTCAAAACCAAAGCAACTGAGACTTTGTAAATTGTTCTGTTGATGACACTGTTAAAACAAAAACAGCAAGAATGTGAGAAGCCAACTCCAAGGTATTCAAGTTGCTAGATAACTGTATTCTATGAGAAAACAGTCCTCTACAGACAACATAATCCAGACTGGTTTGATTCTAAACTGTTTGCCTTTCTTTGATTTTAGTCCTATTGGATTTTAATCTGCTTAGGGGCACTCACTTAGTAATGTTGCTTTGGGAAATCAGAACAGACCAAAGCTGTAGTAGATGGAGGTGATATACCAGCATTTACTGCTCAGATGACATCTCACCATTCACACATCAGTGAATAAGCTATACAGGCTCTATGAAACATTGCAGGTAATGATTCAGCCTTTCAAGATTTGGTTATCAAGAATGGTGCAATAGATACTTTAATTCTGCTTCTAGTTCCTGATATGCCATTGTTAGCATATGGTTATTTACTTAATTTTACCTGGACTGAGGACTAAACTCTGACATTTTTTTCTTCTCTTGACAAATCCTTAACAAAGGGGCCAGGGGAATCACACCCTATAGACCATAAAGTCTTATCACATGAGTTTTTATAAGCCCTATATAATATGGCTTACTTTCCAATCTGACTTTGGCATAATACCACATGGCAGTTAGAGAAGAAAATCAAAATTCATCTTTTGAGGAACTTTGCATCTATATAAAATTCCCTTCCCAGAGACATCCAGACTCCTGGTCCATTTTAAGACACCATCTATTCTCTCTGAAACCTGCTATTAAGAGATTCGTCTACTTATCTAGAATATTGGCTTCCCTGATCCCCTTATCTCTTTCTTTTTTATATATATTTTTTATTTTAAAGATGTGGGATACAATTCAGGATTAGGTATACAAGTGTTCATAGTACAGGTAAAGCTTGGGCCACCATATGGTCCCCAATTTGCCTGGTTTTGAGAGCAGGTATCCTTAATGATGTGTCCCTCCTCAAACACCACACCGGCAGTATCCTGCTACTGTCAATCCCTTTCTTTTTTTTTTTTGAGTTGGAGTCTCACTCTGTCGCCCAGACTGGAGTGCAGTGGCTGCTCCTGGCCACCGCAGCCTC
>NW_006998159.1:0-63019 GCF_000164805.1 Carlito syrichta | reverse complement strand
CCACTCACCTCAGCCTCCCAAAGGCGTGGGATTACAGGCTGAACCACTGAGCCTGGCTCAATCCCTTTTTTATAGCATTACGGTACTTGTTCAAGATCTACTTCAGAGTAAGAACATGTGGTACTCTTTGTTTCTATGATAAATCACTAAGTATGATAGACTCTAAATCCATCCAAGTTGCTGTGAAGTCCATATTTTTGTCCTGCTTTAAGGTTGTGTAATATGTCATTGTGTATATTTATCACATTTTTTAAACCCAGTCCAGGTTCTATGGGTAGCACAATTTTTTCTATTGTGAATAGTGCTGCAATAAACATGTGTGTGCAGGTATCTTTTTTGGTAGAATGATTTGAGTTCCTCTGGGTATATTCCCAGTAGGAGGATTGCTGGGTCATATTGAAGGTCAATTTCTAGTTCTTTCAGAAATCGCCACACTGTTTTCCAAAGATGTTTACATTCCCACTAGCAGTTTAGAAGCATTTCATTTTCTCCAAATCCTCGCCAGCATTTGTTTTTGATGGTTTTATTAATGATGGCTATTCATCCTAGAATTAGGTGGTATCTCAATGTGGCTTTAATTTGCATTTCAATGATGATTAGTGAGGCTGAGCACTTTTTCATGTGTCTGTTAGCTGTCCATATATTTTCTTTTGAGAAGTATCTATACATGACTTTTACCCATTTTTTAATGGGGCTGTTGGATTTTCTTCTTTCAACATGCTTGACTTCCTTGTAGATCCTGGATGTTAGGTTGTTGTCAAATATACAGTTGGCAAATAATTTTTCCCATTCTGTGGACTGTCTCCTGCTCTCTCTTTGCAGAAACTTTTCAGTCTGATGAGGTCTCACTTGTCTATCTTATCTTTTATGGCATGAACACTTGGGGTATTGATTAGGAATTGGTTGCCAGTTCCAATTTTCATAAGGGTGTCTCCTACATTTTCTAAGGTTCTTATACATTGAGGTTTTATGTTTATGTCTTTGATTCATTAAGAGTTGATTTTTGTGTATGGTGAAAGGTAGGAGTCTTGTTTCAATCTTCTGAATGTGGTCAGTTTTCCCAGCACCATTTACTGAATAGATTCTCCTCTCCCCAGTGGTTGTTTGTGGAGGCTTTGTCAAAGAAGAGTTGGTCAAGAAATTGAGGTTTTGCTTCTGGAATCTCTATCCCGTTCCATTGGTCCATATGCCTCTTCTTGTACCAATACCAAGCTGTTTTGAACATTGTAGCCCTATAGTAAAGTTTGAAGTCTGGAAGTGTGATATCTCCTGCTTTCTCTTCGTAAGTATTGTTTTGACTATTTGTGGTTGTTTTTGTTTCCATATGAATTTCTGTATTGTTGTTTCCACGTATGAGAAGAATAATGTTGGTAATTTAATGGGTATTGCATTAAATCTGTAGATTACCTTTGATAGGATGGACATCTTAACAATGTTGATTCTTCCTATGCATGAGCATAGAATATTTTTTCCATTTGTTTGTGTCTTCCTGGATTTCTTTGAGCAGTATTTTGTAATTTTCATTGTAAAGGTCTTTCACTTCTCCAGTTAGGAAGATGCTGAGGTATTTCATTTTGTGTGGCTATTGTGAATGGGATTGTGCATTTTGTTTTATTTTCTGCCTGCTTGTTAGTCTATAAGAATGAAACTGTCTTTTGCACATTTATTTTGTACCCCGAAATTTTATGAAAATCCTTTATCAATGAAAGCAAGTTTTTGCCAGATTCTCTTAGATTATCAGGTAGAGGATCATATCATCAGCAAAGAGGGCTTACTTAACTTCCTCTTTTCCTATTTGGAGATCTCCAATTTCCTTCTCTTGTCTAATTGCTCTAGCGAGGACTTCCAACACAATGTTGAACAAGAGGGGTGAGAGTGTTCCAGTTTTCAGGAGAAATGTTTTCAGTTTCTGTTCATTTAGCAATATGCTGGCTGTAGGTTAATCGTAGATGGCACTTACTATTTTGAGGCATGTTCCTTCTATGCCTAAGTGTTGAGGATTTTTATCAAGAAGGGATGCTGGATTTTTTCAAAAGCTTTTTCAGCATCTGGTGAAATAATTATATGATTCCTGTTTTCACATCTATTGATGTATTTAATTACATTTATGGTCTTGTGGATGATGAACCAGCTGTGCATTCTGGGGAAGAAGTCGACTTGGTCATGGTGGATGATTTTTGAGATATGTTGTTAGATCCAATTTTCTAGAATCTTGTTGAGAATTTTTGCATCTATGTTCATTGGGGATATTGGCCTGTTGTTCTTTTTGGGGGGGGATCTTTATGTGGTTTGCATATCAGTGTGAAGTTAGCTTCATAAAATGTTTTGGGGAGAATTCTATCTTTCTCAATTACCTGGAATACTTTCAATAGAATTGGTATCAGTTCCTCCTTGTACATTTTGTAGAATTCTGCTAGAAAGCCATCTGGTTTATGGCTTTTTTTGTAGGTAGTTTTCTAATAATGGAGTCAATTTCCTGGGTTGTTATGCGTCTATTTAATGTCTGGATGCCTTCGTGTTTCAACCTTGGAAAGTTGTGTGATGTCAGAAAGCCCTCTATTTCATTTAGGAAATCAAGTTTGTTTCCATACAGGTGTACATATTAACCTCTGATAATCTTTTGTATTTCTTCAGGGTCAGTTGTGATATGATGTCTTGTGTTTCTGATTGTGTTTACTTGGGTGTGTTCTTTCTTTTTATTTGTCATTCTGGCTAGTGGTTCATCAATCATGCTTACTGTTTCAAAGAACCAGCTTTTTGTTTTGTTGTTTTATCTATATTTTTGTCTTCTATGTCTTGTATTTTGGCTTTTACTTTGGTGATCTGGATTCTTCTGCTGAAGCTAGGGTCTGGATGGTATTGTTTTTCCAGTTCCCTTAGGAACTTTGTTAGGCTGTTAACTTGTGATCTTTCTATTCTCTTGATATGTTCATAGAGATATAAATTCCCTTCTTAGTACTGTTTTCTTGGCACCCCACAAGTTTTAGTAATATCTCCATTTTCATTTGTTTCCAGGAATCTGTTAATTTCTGATTTAATTTCTGTGTTGACTCAGGAGTCATTCAGCATCATGCTGCTTAGTGTCCTTGTCTTTTTGGGTGTTGGGCGAATTTTATTGGTGTTGATACTGCTGAGAAGGTACATAGCAGTATTTTGATCATATGAAATTTGTTTATACTTGATTTATGGCTGAGGATGTGTTTGATCTTGGAGTGCATTCCATGTGGTAATGAGTAGAATGCATATTCTGTGGTTGTTAGGTGGAATACCGTGTAGGTATCTATTAAGTCCATTTGGTTGAGCATCAAGTTGAGGTTCTGGATCTCTTTGTTGATTTTTTGCCTTGATGATCTATCTAAGGTTGTTAGTGGGGTATTTATGTCCCCACGTATAATAGTGTTAGAGTCATAACTTTTTTAGTTTACCTAGTAGTTGCTTTATAAAAGCTGGTGTTCCTGTTTTGGGTGCCTATGTTTGGGATGGATATTTCTTGTTTGTGGTTTGAATGTTTTACCATTATGTAGTGTACTTTCATACCATTTTTAATTTTTGATAGCTTAAAGGTTGTTTTGTCTGATACTAAGATCATGACTCCTGCCTTCTTTTGTGATCCATTTGCCAGGAAACCTGTTTTCCATCTTCTAACTTTAATCTGTATGCATCCCTTGTGGTTAGATGAGTTTCCTGGATGCAGCAAATAATTGGGTCATACATTTTTATCCAGTTTACCATTCTGCAACTTTTAAGTGGTTCATTTAGTACATTTACATTAAGGCTGATTAATGAAATGTGACTGTCTATCCCCATCATGAGGTTCTTAACAAATTTTTTCTTCATTTGCTTGTTTGCTTTCTTTTAACTTTTGGGTTGATATATGTATGTGTTATCAAGTTTGCAGTCACAACATTTTCTCTGTTGATTCTGTGTTCTGCTGTTTTCTTGGGACATGTGTGGTAATTCTTTTTTGTTTTTTCTGTGCTTAATACCTTTTTAAGCATCTCCTGCAGAGCTGGTCTGGAAGCTACATAATCTCTTAGGGATTGGATATCTGGGAAGAACTTTAATTTTCCATCACTAATGAAGCTGAGCTTGGCTGGGTAGGAGATTCTTGGTTGAAATTGTTTATCTTTGAGGACTTTGAATATTGAACTCCAGTCTCTTCTTGCTTATAGTGTTTCTGCTGATAGGTCTGCTGCTATTCTGACTGGTTTCCCAAGTAGGTAGGCTGACCTTTCTCTCTTGCAGTCTTTAAGATTTTTCTCTCTTGCAGTCTTTAAGATTTTTTTCTTTTTCTTTTGTGCCACTATGTGTTTAGGGGTTGTTCTTCTCATTTGATATCTTTTTGGGGTTCTCTGTAACTCTTGTGTTTGGATGGTGACATCTGTGGTGCGATGGGAAAAGTTTTCTTGGATAACCTCCTGGAATATTTGCTCCAAGGTGTTCTCTGTTTCCCTTTCTTCTTCTGGGATATCAATCAGGTAAAAGTTTGGTCTCTTGATGTAGTCACTCATCTCTTGGAGGCTTTGTTGTTTCTTTCTGAGTTTTCTTTCTATGTTTTTCACAGATCAGGTTAATTCCATGTTTAGGTCTTCAAGTTCTGCGATCCTTTCTTCTGCTTGATTAATTCTGCTTTCCATGCTTGTTATCTTATTATCTATTTCCTGGATAAAATTTTTATGGCCAAAATCTATGTTATAAGTTCTTTCAGTGTTGCATCTTTTCTTTCTTGAGTCTTATTCACTCTTTCCATCCATTCTCTAATCCCTGTTGTATTCTGGGACCAGTCATTGGTGCCTTCCATTGTTTGGGCTCTGAGGTCTGACTTTTCAGGCATTTCCTGATTGTTACACTGGAAATTACCTTTGGTCTTCCATTGGTTTTCTCAGTTGTAACAGATCTCTTTCTTTTCTCTCTAGTTCCATTATTCAGTGCCAGTGGGAGAGTCTTTCACCTATGATGTCTGCTCAGCTGTCTATTCTTCCTTGATTAAGTCTCTGGATTTGTTCTATTCTGAAACAGGGCTTTGGGTGGGAAGCTTTGCTGTCTCTTGTAGTTTTGATAGTTGAATAACGTAGAGGATGGGGAACTAGGTTTCAGAAACTACTTGCAAATTAAAATGTTCACTGACTATGGTTTTGGTTTCTTGAGACCCACTCCTCACCACCTCTCCATATGACAAGGAAATGGGTACATGTGTATATCACTTGAGTCCAAGATACAATAACAGCAATGAGGAGAACAGCAAAAAGTAGAATGAAATATGATGGACAAAAATTTTTTAAATGAAATGAGAAATTTAAAAAAATAAAGAAAAGAATACAGAACAATAAAAGCAGAAACCAGTGCAAAAGGCAACTAAACACACACACACACAGACACATACATACACACCAAAACAAACTGGAATAACAACAAAACAAAACAAAACAGAAAATAAACAAACAAACCAAATCTCCAGGAAAACCAAACACACACACACATGCCCAACACAAAAATGAAAGGAGAAGAAAAAGAGAAAGATTCAAAATGAACCCTTACACATATATTCACACACACATTCAACAAAAAAATAGAAGAACAAAAAAACAAAAATAACCCTCCCAAAATGAAAGATGAACACTCAATCATTCATGCACACATCATCTGCAGTATCTCACAAATTCAATTAGTTGGTATACATTGAGGTCAACTATCTAGCTGGATTTGGAGATCAGTTCATCCATTTGCTTGCTGTGAAACATATAGCATGCCATTAAATATTTCTGGGCTTAAGTTTCCTCACTCATTAAATGCTCATAACGCAATGTTACTCTAAGGATCAAATAAAATAATCTATGCAAAAAAGACTTTGTAAACTGCAAAGCATGTATTTCCTTAAGTTGCTATTGTCATCATTACTGTGTCAAAGAGAAAAGGGGGTCAATAAAACAAAATAAATATAAGATTTTTTAGCCGGGCTCGGTGGCTCAGCCTGTAATCCTGTGCCTTTGGGAGGCTGAGGTGAGTGGATTGCCTGAGCCCGCGGTTCGAGACCTGCCTGGGCAGGCGAGACCTCATCCCTATAATACATTTAAAAAATTGGCTGGGCGTGGTAGTGTGTACCTGTAGTTCCAGCTACTTGGAAGGCTGAGGTGGAAGGATCGCTGGAGCCCAGCAGGTCGAGGCTGCGGTGGCCAGGAGCAGCCACTGCATTCCAGTCTGGGCAATAATGAGACTCCAACTCAAAAAAAAAAAAAAGATTTTTTTCTGCTATCATGAAGTATACAGTGGCCTAATTGGGCCTCATATTTCTCCACACATAACTATAAAGAGATATCCAACTTTACCACCTTCATCTCCATCAGGAAAAAATAAATATCTTCCCCCTAATAAGGCTAATTTATTCAAGTTTAATCTTGAATTCATACCCATAAGACTTTTATATCGATGATTTACTCCCTGTATTATTTTTTATCTTCCTCTTTCAGCTGGTTCCATTTCTTCAGCCTATAACATATTTAAGTCTTCTCCCTTCTAAAAGAAGAAATGTTCCCCTTGATAACTACCACTTCCACATATGCTATCTCCCTAAAAACAGTAGTCTATATTCATTGTATTAATATCTTCAATTATCATTTTTGTCTCACCTCAATTTGGCTTCCACTACCACTTCTCCACTGGTACTATTTTTATTAAGAATATCAGATTAACATTTGTGATGAAACACAAGTGATAAACAACATAAACAAGTAAATACATAGTATACCATTGGAAACAAAGATTAAAAAATGGGAAAAGCTGAAAGGTGAGTTTGCAATTTTAATTAAGCACATATTTATAAAGTCCCCCAGCTTCTATCTGTACCTATCCTTACCACCTTTCTTCTTAACCGGGAAAATAAAATGTCTCTCCTAATGTATAAGGTTCACACTTCTACTTCTGAATATTTATGAATCCCATGTCTTCCCATATCCTTTAGGGAACTTACTCTATCAGTTATCTCTCTTTTTTTTTTTTTTTTAGTTGGAGTCTCACCCTGTTGCCCAGACTGGAGTGAGTGGCACACTCCTGGCCACCACAGTCCCAACCTGCCAGCCTCTGGTGATCCTTTTGGCTCAGTCTTCCAAGTAGCTGAAACTACAGGTGCACGCTACCATGCCCAGCTAATTTTTACTTATTGTAGAGAAGAGGTCTCGCCAAGTTGCCCAGGTGGGTCTCGAACCTGCGGGCTCAGGCAATCCACTTGCCTCAGCCTCCCAAAGTGCTGGGATTACAGGCTGAGCCATCAAGCCTGGCCCAATTATCTCTTTTTTCCCCAACTTTTCTCTAGTTGGGAAGCAGTATAGTCAAAAAATTGATAATAATCTGATGATTTGGGTTGTAGCTCTACTACTTATTACTTATGCAAGCTCAGAAAATTCATTTAACCTCTGTCTCTCACATAGGGTTGTTATAATGATTAAATAAAATGATATATGCTCATTACTTAGACTTTCTGACACAGAGTAGGTATTAAATAAATATCAGCATTAATATTTTTGTTATTACTGGATGCCTCCTCTCAGCATGTAAACACAGTCAATTCCCTCCCATTTTAAAACAAGCTGAGGGAGAAAAGTGGGGGAAGGTGAGAGGGGAAGAATGGGAGTGAGAGAGAGAACACCCCTCTCCATTCCCAGATTCTACTATTATCATTCTTCCCCATTCATATCCATGTTTCCTGAAAAATTCTACTTTCATATTCTCTACTTCCTCACCTTCCATTAAAATTTCAAATGAATCCAATCTGTCTATCCTTTTCATAATTACACTAAACATGATTTTGTTATGGTCACCAATTACCTCCTAACTTTCAAATGTAATAATCACATTTTGAAACTGGTTCAATTTCTCCATAGAACCCATATTTTGAGGGGGTTGTTTGAATAAATAGAAATTGATCCTCCTAGTCTTAAAACTTGAAACTTACCTTAGCCTTATCTGAGTTTCTTCCTCAGGAGACTGTCCCTCAGGCAAGGGATTGAAACTCACCAGATCACTGCATCCAATGAGTCATTCCCCTTCCCTAATTGCTATTGACATTCCTTCCTCCATTATCTAAACTCCCAATTTCAATCCATAGGGGAGACAGATTTGAGACTACATTTTCCATTCTCCTTGGGTATAACAGAATGAAAAGCCTTCTTAGTTGGCAACAGGCATTATCTAAGAGATTGGCTTTCTGTGCAGTGAGCAGTGGGACCAACTGAAGCCATGGCCTTTTGGTGACATTTCCAGACTTTATTTTGTTCCATTGTAATAGACACTGTAGATCCCTCCCTACTCCTTCAAACTCTGTATACCCTCAGCTTGTCTTCTAGTTTCCATTCTGCCTCTGGTAGATTCGTTTTTATTTTCCTTTATGTGTCTGTCTTTTTCTTCAATTTCATCTTTTTTTTTTTTACTAAAGGTAAGGTATTACGTTTATTAGAGTCACAAGCAGTTGACTGACTCAGTGTGACGCAAGACCACAAAAAAAAGCATTTCTCCTTCACTTCATCTGAGTCCTAGGGTCAAGGCCCAGACTAGCAGGAGTGCTGCTGAGGGCCCATTCATAGGTTTACAAGTTTCTCACTGAGGGCAATTTGTGACTGTGTGAGATTGGCCAGGTAGGTCACCATCAGCAGGTCATTGTTGTTGAGCATGGTCTCGAAGTCCTCAGGTATGATTTTGGGTACTTGGTTAACCAGGCTCATCAAGAAGCGGCCCATGGTACTGTCAGCTGACACCTTTCCAAACATTACATCCTCTGCGTACTGCAACACTGTGCTCAGGGCATCCTGGATGCGAGCTGATGTTCCTCCTACTTGCTGCAAGTCACTTGAAAGTCCAATCACCGGGTTGGGGCTAAAACAGGTCTTCATGATCAGGTCAACTCCAATGAGTTCAGTGTCATAATATGCGTATTTCACTGTTAGAGGTGTGAACATCACTCCCATGGTCCTACCAGGGACACCCATTAACGTGCTGACATAGGCCTTGATGCTTGTGCAGCCGTTCTGGAGACTCATGTCCACAGTGAGGTGAATGGGGTTTGGGGCCTCCCGGTTGTGTACTCATGGATCAGCACAGAGTGCTCTGTGATGTCATGGCCTGTGGCATACCAGCCCAGGATGAGTTCATTTGGAGAGACTTTTTTGTGCAATTCATACGTGTTCTTAGCAAATTCCATATCAACAGCGACTTCATCTTCTGACTCATTGTGTGGCACTGAAAAGCAATTGGTGATCTCCACTGAGTGCTTGTCAACAGTTCCCAGCAGGGTCCTGATAACTCGGGCAGCTCCCTCGTTGCGTCACTCGAAGCTGTCCACGATGGAAGCCAAAATGACTGGGTGCAACCTGACCAAGCAGCTGCCACGGAAGAGCCCTGGGAAGGCGGGTCCAGGCAGTGAAGGCACCAGGGTCTCAGCTGGGGCTTGCGCGAAGACCCGGGTCTGGCCCAGAGCCGCAGTCGTGGCCACTGCTGACGCTGGATCTGAGGATGAAGCCGGGGCGGGAGCCAGAGCCGGAGTCGCAGCCGGTGCTGGAGCTGGTGTTGGCGCTGGGGACGGGGCCAGGGCTGAGGGTGGGGCCACCGCTGGTGTTGGCACTGGGACTGGAGTGGCGGCAGGAGTACTTGCCACTACTGCTGGTGTGGCCAGCTTGTCGAGAAAGAAAGCCAATTTCATCTTAAATGTTGGTTTTATGGAGTTCTGCTTAGTTCCTCTTGTCATCCTCTCTAAAACCTTGTCCTAGGAGATCTAATCCACACCTATAGCTTCCAATTCCTTCTCTATACATATCCTGCTTTATCTTCTCCTCTGAATCCTTGATTCATATATACAAAAGTGCCCTGGAAAATGCTACCTGAGAAATGATGAGCAAAAGCTAAGCTTTGATCATTCAAGCCATTACAAATCTTATCTTTTTGTAAACCTTTCTGAGCTCTCCACCAAATTGATCTATTTTTCATCCTCAATATATTTTGTTCAGTTTTATGCCTACGTTTTTGCTCATGTTATTTTTCTTGCCAGACATAGCCTATCAAATTCACTAGAGATCAGTGGTTCTTAAACTTTAATGTGTATGCTAATCATCCGAGGATAACACAAAAATGCAGATTTAGAAAGTCTAAGGTTGAGTCTAAGAATGTTAAAGCTGTATGGAGGCAGGGAATTCTATTTTGCTTACTGCCTAGAATAGTTCCTGGTATATATTAGATTGCTCAGAAAATATTTGTTTAATGAATGAATGAAATAATAACCATGAAAACCACACTGAGATACCACCTAACTCCAGTCAGAATGGCAATTATCAATAACTCAAAAAATAACAGTTGTTGGAGAGGATGTGGTGAAAAGGGAACACTTCTACACTGTTGGTGGGAGTGTAAACTAGTGCAACCCCTGTGGAAAGCAGTGTGGCGATTCCTAAAAGCTCTACACATTAACCTCCCATATGACCTTGCAATCCCCCTACTGGAAATATACCCTGAAGAACTCAAATTACTCTATAAAAAAGATACCTGCACACAAATGTTTATCGCAGCATTGTTCACAATACCAAGAACCTGGAACCAACCATGCTGTCCATCAAAAGAGGACTAGATTTAAAAAATGTGGTACATATACACAATGGAATACTATGCAGCCATAAAAAAGAACAAAATCATGAATTTTGCAGCAACCTGGATGGACCTAGAGTCTATAATACTGAGTGACCTCTCACAGAAACAAAGATCTGAGTATCACATGTTCTCACTCATATAGTGGACCTTGATCATCCAACGCACTACCATAAGAAAATGACTGACAGTGGTGGGAAACTATGGGGGGAGGATAGGACTAATGGTAGTAAACATCTGTCTGGGAAAGGGGAGACACCTGTTATCAATAAGGGGGCCTGAATGAAGCATATTTGTATACCTAACCCTTAACTGTACCCCACAATATCATAATAAAAAATATTTATTTAAAAAAAAGAAGAAATAATAATCATGACTTTATCCAATACATGTTTCAAGACTCATCTTCTCTAAAAAAATTTATATCTTAACCTGACCCTATAATAATGAGGTGTTGCTTTTTTTTTGCTCAATAATGCATTACTTATTCCTAATGCTATTAAAAACAACAATGGCTTTTAATAATACCATTTATCATAACTAGTTTTGTTGCCACAGTATAAATAATATTGAGGGAATAAGGATGTGTTTCTCGTATGGCTTTCCTCAGTAGCTCACTAATGAGTAGTGCTCTTGTGGCACTTTGTCTTAAAATTTTATTTCTGTTGTTCTTTGGTTCTGCAATAAATATATTAGAAATTATGTGAAAAGAATGAGAAAAGAACACAAACAGTTCACAAAAAACAAAATATAAATAGCTAATAAGCATTTTTAAAAATATTCACTCTTCACTAATTACATATATTTTGGTGGGACTCCCAAACTCATACAATACTTTATGGAAACAATTCAATGACAGATATCATAACTTAAATCGACTTCTTGGAACCTATTCTTAAAAAATTCAAAGTGCAAAAATTTATGTTAAAAATGTTTACCATCGCTTTATTTATAACAAGATAAAATGAGTGGCCTAATTGTCTAATAATAAGTTATTAAGTAAGTCATGATGCAGGTTGAATATCTCTTATCTGAAATTGTTGGGACCAGAAGTGCTTCAGATTTCATATCTTTTCATGTTATGAAAAATTTGCATAATTCATAATGAGATATCTTGGGGATGTATCCAAATTTAAACAAAAAATTCATTTATATTTTATATATACCTTAACACATAGCCTAAAGGTAATTCTATACATTTTAAATAATTTTATGCACGAAATTAAGTTTTGGCTGTAGTCTATCATATAAGTCAGGTGCGAAATTTTCCATTGTGGCATCATGTCAGTGCTCAAAATGTTTTGGAATTTGGAGCATTTCAATTTTCAGATTATTGGATTAGGAATGCTCAATCTGTATACTTATTAGTTACTATGCATTCATTAAAACTGTCTACAAATAATTTTAATGACATGGAATTTTTTTTTTTTTGAGTTGGAGTCTCACTCTGTCGCCCAGACTGGAGTGCAGTGGCCGCTCCCAGCCACCGCAGCCTTGACCTGCTGGGCTCTGGCAATCCTTCCACCTCAGCCTTCCAAGTAGCCGGAATTACAGGCATGCGCTACCAAGCCCGGCTGATTTTTTGATTTATTGTAGAGATGAGGTCTCGCTGCCCAGGCGGGTCTTGAACCCGCAGGCTCAGGCAATCCATTCACCTCAGCCTCCCAAAGGCACGGGATTACAGGCTGAGCCACCGAGCCCGGCTGGAAAATTTTAAGCTAAAAGAATTTTAAACAAAAATGAAGAATAAAATTTTTACCAGTATGATTCCAATTAATGTAGAGCAACATGAAAGCAGGAAAGAAATTCAGCAAAATGATAATAGTGGTTATCTCAGGAGTTGTGGAGGAGTTATGAATGATTTATTGAATTTCTTCTTTATATTTTCTAACGATTTATACAACAAATGTATATAATTGCTATAAAATTGGAATAAAACTTTGTTTAAAAACTTCATTCTCTCTATCTTCCATTTTTTAAAATTGTTTTGCTCATCTTCCTCCACAACTAAACTGTAAGGAGACTGTGGACAAATACAATGATTACTTTTTTTGATAGATATGAAAACTTTGGTATGGAATGCTTGCTCATATTTTCTAGAAAGCTTCTCACCCTGTGCTATTAAACTACCAGAATATAAGTGTTATATAGTACCAGAATATAAGTGTTCACATAGAGCTACTTTGAGGGGGAAAATGTTGGCATCTTTTTCTCTCTTTTCTTTTTCTTTTTTTTTTTGAGAAAGTAGAATTTATTGAGAGTACAGAATAGCTCCCACAAGGGGACCTGAAGGGGCTGCCTCTCTTTCTCAAATTTATATATAAGCCAGACCAAAAATCTGGAACCCCTTTATGATAGATGTTGATAGCTAGTTTTTAACAAGGCAGGATAGAGTTAATTTTCAAATAAAATAAAATATTTCATGCATTTAAAATATCCCTACATAATAAAACGTATTTTATTTTTCCATATGCTTTTCTTAAATCAGTATATCACTTCCCACTTCCGCTGAATCTGACAAAAAATAAAATAAATTTAAGTCCTAGGAAAGATTTGTTTGAAAAGGAAAATAAAGGCATTTTGGAAGCATTAGTTTGTGATACTTGTGGTTAAATGGTAAATTCCACTGTGTTTTTTCTCCCAAATTCCACTAGATCTGAAGAGGAGGACTAGATGATACGGTAGGAGGAGTTCAGTGAGAACTGTTTTCACTTCTGTTACTCTTTCCCTTCGCAATTCTGTTGGGAAAGTTGATGAAACAAATTTATCCATCCTTTTCTAAAAGGAAAGAAAGAACCAGGAATGAAACTATAACAATGAGAACACAGTCAAGATATGGAATTTCTTGTAGGTAATGGTTTTGTATCTATATTTATGAGAAATACAGGAATTATGTTTTGCAATGAAATACTTCAGACATTTTATAACCTCATGAATGCATATTAATATGTACTACTTATTAAAATACAAAAAATTGATTGGGTTTTTTAAAATGAAACATCAAAATCCCAGGAAATAAAGTGCAAATAATTAAGTTCAATATTGATGGGGAACTACTACAGAGGAAATGCCTTTTGGAACTTTTTTTTAAAACTAAAAGAGTACTTACTATAAAGTAATAGGAAAATGTTGCTTCAACATAAAAATAAATTTTTTCCATATGTTATATAAAAGCATAATCTCTCCTTTCATACTCTATGTATTGAAAAGTAGTGTAATTGATACTGGCTATATTTAGTTTTAGAATATTAATTTTCTGCTTTTGTAAGAGCCTGTAACAGAAGTTTACCATGAATCTTCCAATTTGTCAGGTTATTAGAATACAGATTAATTACCAGTAAAATATCAGAGGTAAAAAAGAATAGTTTGTCCTGACTTATACCACAAATGTCTTGAAAGCAAATGCTCCAATTACATGAAATTTTATGATATTCACTTAAATAATAATAACTTCAAATGCAGAATTTATAAGATGCAATATTCAAATTATAATAGTGGACTACATAGGTTTTTGGGAAGGGAATAATCTTCAAAATGGTAAAAGAAACAAATCCGCAGTATATTGGGTCATAGTTTATTTCTTTATTAAACAATTTTAGTGCTTGAGAAAATAACTTAATGTGAAGAAACATTCAGAAGATAGGAATCTTTGGAAGGACAGATGTCTTAAGAGATGTATATCAGCCTATCCAAAGGATCTTGGCGGGATACTGCCAGGGGAGGGAGGAAGAGGGGCACATAATCAATAAATAAGGGTACCTGATCCCAAACGAGGTCATATAAAGACCAATAGAAGGCCCAAACTTCACCTTTACAATTACTTGTGTATCTAATCCTAAATTGTACTCCATATCTTTTTTTTAAAAAAGAGTTGGGGAAAATATTCAGTTGAGACTAGAATATTATTATCCATCTGCTCCTCGGGTTCTCAACCTGGGAAGCTGTGTGGAAGAAGAAGCTAGCATGCCCTTGGCACTTAAACAGATCTGAGGAAAGTGGAAGAAAAGATTTAGTGAGAGCCATAGTTAGAAATAAAAGTAAAAAGCAAAAATCTAGCCAAGATTTTAGCTACTATCTATAAAATGAAGCAGGAACTGAAGAACAAGTATCATGGTTATTAGAATTTTACTAGATTTTATTATCTTTGTAACATCATCCACCAGATTGTAATCTACTCACCAAACTCTGATATATTCAAGTTTATCTATCTTTTTTTTTAGTTTGAGTCTCACTCTGCCGCCCAGGCTGCAGTGCAGTGGAATGCTCACGGCCAACCCAGTGTCAACCTGCTGGGCGATCCCTTCAGCACAGCCTTCCAAGTAGCCGGAACTACAGGTTTGTGCTACCATGCCCGGGTGTGTATGTGTGTATTTATTTATTTGTTTGTTTGTTTTAGAGATGAGGTCACACCAAGTTGCCCAGGCTGGTCTCGAACCTGCAGGTTCAGGCAATCCACTGGCCTCGACCTCCTAAAGTGGTAGGATTACAGGCTGAGACACTGAGCCCAGCCTGATCCTGGGTGCCTGGTCCACTATCAGGGGGAGAAAGGGCCCACTAGAAGTCCAAACTTCACCTGCATGCAACATACTTATTAAATATTCACATATACCCCACAACTCAAATAAAATAAAATAAAAAACTGGGAAAATAGGGTACTTTAAGGAAATTGTAATGGAACAATAAAGTTGTTGTCAGTTCTCAAGCATCACAACATGTAAGGTTACTCTATTCTGAACATTTTCATTGGATTCTTGAAGGAAGAAAAATAAAAAATAAAATAACTTAATATGCCAAATAAATAAAGTTTTAAAAAATAAATGAAATAAATTAACTAACATTTTTTAAGAAAAGAAAAAAGAGCTGAAAATACAATGCCAAAGACAAAGCACATTCAAAATCCAGCCCTGTGGCCAACACAAGCTCTAAGTCACCTCTGTAATAAACTTATTGTACTTCACAATCCTTTTTCAGAATGTTTTACTGAAGCACAAAATATTTCCCAAGAAATCACCTACGGACAATCCAAAGTATAGTACAACCTATATATAAAATACCTCTAAGAGTCATGTGAATATTGTCAACAAATATGCATTAAGTAGAAACTATAGATCTTAATACTGAAGTTTAAGGTACTTCAAATTATTTTGTTTTTTCTTAAATTAAAAATTAACCCCAAAATACTTACATGTGAGGATCTACATTTAATTTAAAAATAAATATACCCTGTTATTTACTGTACTATATAAAATTATGACACCCAAACCAAAGTATGACTTTTTTGCAATTTGTGCTTGTTCCACTCATGCGTCACTATCACCCAACATACTCTATAAGTAATGAAATATGTTTCCAGGAAAATGGTTTCTATTGATTGCCTTTAACTGCTCTTTATTCCTGCTTCCTTAAACAAAGGGCTTTCTGTGTTCGTCATGCACTGAGCACTATAAACTAAGCAACAAAACCCAGCATGTGGACTTTCTGGAAAGTTGGAGGCAAAAAAGTGAGTAGAGGGGAGTGTGAGTGCTGGCTGGAGGACTCGTCTTAAAGGTTTAAAATATAACATGGGGGTTAGTGAGGGAAGGGATCACTTTGTCAGTGAGTTTCAAATAGTATCCATAGAATAATTTCCATAAGCTTTTTATGACTATATCTATAATATGTATTTTGAGAGCATTCACAAGGAAAATAAATAAATAAATAAACATACCATCTAAAAATGACAGAATTCCAGTTGAAATAGATAATTACATTGAAAAATAGAAATAAAGACCCCTACCTATCACCATAAACAAAAATCAACTCCAAATGGATCAAAGACTTAAACATAAAACCTAAAATTATAAGAACATTAGAAAATGCAGGAGATACCCTTATGGAAATTGGAACTGGCAACCAGTTTCTGATCAAAACCCCAAATGCCTGTTCCATAAGAGATAAGATAGACAAGTGGGACCTCATCACACTGAAAAGCTGCTGCAAAGCAAAAAAAAAAAAAAAAAAATCAAGAGAGTGAGGAGCCAGCCCACAGAATGGGAAAAAATATTTGCCAACTGTGCATCAGACAAAGGCCTAACATCAGGGATCTACACAGAACTAAAACGTGCCAAAAGGAAAAAAAAGAAACAGCCCTAATAAAAAGTAGGTAAAAGTTATGAACACACACTTCTCAACTAACCATCAAAGAAATGCAAATCAAAACTACACTGAGATACCACCTAACTCCAGTCAGGATAGTCATCATCAATAACTCAAAAAACAACAGATGCTGGAGTGGATGCGGAGAAAAGGGAACACTTCTACACTGTTATTGGGAATATAAACTAGCACACCCTCTGTGGAAAAAAGCTTGGCAATTCCTAAAAGATCTGAAAATTTACCTTCCATATAACCCAGCAATCCCCTTTATAGGAATATACCTGGAGGAACTCAAACCATTCTATGAAAAAAGATACCTGCATACTCTTGTTTATTGCAGCATTATTCGCAAAAGCAAAAACATGAAATCAACTGTGCTGCCCATCAAAAGTAGGCTGGATTTTTTAAAATGTGGTACATATACACGATGGAATATTATGCAGCCAAAAGGAAAGAAAAATTATGAACTTTGCAGCAACTTGGATGAATTGAGTCTATAACATTCAGTGATCTATCAAAAAAACAAAGAACTGAGTACCACGTGTTCTCACGAATAAGTGGATGCTGAACAATTATCATAATACTATAAAAAAGGGATTGGCAGTGGTGGGAAACTGTGGGGGGGGGCACATTTCATCAATAAGAGTACCTGATCGCAAACCAGGCAAAGTGGGGACCAAAGGGAGGCCCAAACATTACCTGCACAATAACCACTAATCCTGAATTGTACCCCACAGCTATAAAATAAAAATTTTAAAAAAGAAAATAGAAGAATAATTTGCATTCTGATTCATTACTTTATATTTTTTAATGTTGCAACATAAAGTCATCTATAGTTATATTACTGAGTAGTTTAAATTGCATTAAATACAGAGTACATCTGTTTAATTCTAGATTACTTATTTCTCATATTCTCAGTCTTAATAGAATTTCATAATAAAAAGCTATTAAAACAATATCAAGATCAGAGATAGCAAAAATTAAGTATTATAGAGTATTCTCTTGAAAAATAAACATTGAAGTTTTACAATTTTTCTAGTAGTCATAATCCATTTTTTCCACAAACATTAAATACTGCCTTGATACAGAAGTGAGTATTTGTTTCTCTAAACTTAAATCAAAATAAATTATTTGGGCCTCTCTTAAACAGTTATACTAAGACTTTTCAATTTGAAAATATTATTTAAAAACTGATTTTTGCTTTGGTTACATTGCAAAGATTTCTTAAAAACACCTTTAGTTTATATTAGTAGAAAGTGTAATTAAATAAAATTTGGTTAAATTTAAAATAATATTTATTTATTTTTTTTTTTATTTTTTTTTTATTTATTTATTTTTTGAGTTGGGGTCTCACTCTGTCACCCAGACTGGAGTGAAGTGGCCGCTCCCGGCCACTGCAGCCTCGCCTGCTGGGCTCCGGCGATCCTTCCGCCTCAGCCTTCCAAGTAGCCGGAATTACAGGCGCACGCTACCACGCCCAGCTGATTTTTTGATTTATTGTAGAGATGAGGTCTCGCTGCCCAGGCGGGTCTCGAACCCGCGGGCTCAGGCAATCCACTCACCTCAGCCTCCCAAAGGCGCGGGATTACAGGCTGAGCCACCGAGCCCGGCTTAAAATAATATTTAAATGAAAATAATTTAAATGGTTTATGATGTAAAGCTGTTTTATTCAAGTATATTGCCTTAAAATAAGTTTTCAAGTAGTACTTTTTCCTGATGAATTGGAAAAATGCCAGATCTGAGGCTATAAAGACAATTATGTGAGATGTAAATTGTATAATACAAGAACTTTAGAGATATCATGAATCTTGAGATCACATACATGGTCTAGTTTCTGGGAAGATGAAGTAGACATGATTTTCCCCATTCCTCCTGCTAAGTACAACTAAAAGCCCTGAACATTATATGTACAATAAAAATAAGAAGACTCTGAAAGGTAAAGAGAAGAAAATAGGTCAGCTAGGGATCTCAGGAGCTAAAGAAAAACACAGCAGTAAATTTTATGAGTTTCCATTTAGCATCATATACCCCAGACTAGGAGTTAAAAAAGCCAGAATTCCAGAAATGCCAATGACAAAAACAATAAAACCCCCAAGGAAAACCTGCTTTCTCTAGTCAAAGGATTAGGAAAGGGGCAGCCTAGCAAGACCAAAGCCTTTAAGCAAAGTGCAACAGAAAAAAACTATGAGACTACTCCAGTGCATGCAGACAAAGACTATATGAGGAATCTAGACTTCCACTTTCGTAAGGTTGTAACAAGGAGTACCAACTACCCAACCAAGATAGCGCCTGAAAAGGTTGAGAGGCAGGACTTTCATCCTATAGCCACTAATAAACCTCTCCTGCACGTACACGCACACACAGTGTCAGTAGAAACCATATGGAGATCCAAAATCCCCATCCCTGCCCAGGAGTCGTGAAGGACACCCACCCCCCATTGGGTGTCAACAGAAGCTGAGTGAGAGACCTGGACATCTACCTTCACCTAGCAGTAAGGAAGCAGTTCTCTCCTTAACTCTTAAGGTAGTGTCAGTGAAAGTTTAACTAAGAATGCTTAACTACTAGCCAACATTTCATAACATAATGCAAATAAGCTGAAATTTCAATTGAAAATCAGTCATCATATTAAGGTCCCAAACAGAATTTTTAAAAAAGACAATAGATGACAATATCCAGAAAACAGAGAAATTAAAATAATCTGACAATTTTTTTAAAGCTGACATGATAGAGATGTTTCAGTAAACAATTATAAAAACACTTGAAACAAATGAAAACAGAGAGCTTCAGCAAAGAAACAGAAGATATAAAGAAGAATCAAACAAAATGTTTAGAACTGGAAAGTAAAATAAGAGGCTTGGTGAATGAACTGTAGCAGAATAAAAAGGACAAAGGAAAAAGATCAGTAAACTGGAAGGCAGAACAACAGAAATCATTCTATCTGAGCAATACAGAGAAACACACACACACACACACACACACACACACACACACACAAACAGAGCCTCAGAGACAAGTATGACTGTAACAAAATATCTAACCAACATTTTTATCACTGGAGTTCCAAAAAAACTAAGGATAAAAAAGAACTAGAAGAAATAATTGTCTGTAAGCATCTTAAATTTGGTCAGAGATATAAAATTACAAGAGGGATGCCCACAAAATTTGGAATTATGTTTTAGAGGGCAGGTCCTTGCAGTACAGGCTTCCCCCCACTAGTTAAGTGTTCTAGGAACACATCAGAACTAGTTAACTGTTGTGAGAAACTGCATTTGACTTCAGTGATTTTTTTTTTTTAGATTCTTTCAACTTATTTACTCATTTCATGATGGGTGATTTACACGAAAATCTGCCCACACTATGCTGAGTGTTCAGCAGTTTTTGACCCCCAAAAATGGCATTACTCCCGTGACCCACCCTCCTTATTCACCTGATCTCACCCGGAGCAATTTTATTTTTTGTTTCCTGGAAGAAAAAAGTCCTTAAAGGGAAATGTTTCACCGATATGGAAGAGGTGAAACAAAAAATGACAGAAGCACTAAAAGACATCAAAATTGAGAAGCTCAAAAATTGTTTTGAGCTGTGGAAAAAGCATCTTGATAGGTGTCTTGCATCAAACATCTTGAAGATGACTGAAGTTTAAACATGTAAGAATAAATATACAATTTTTAATAAATCAATTATGTGTCTTGGGGGTCTCCCCTCATAAAAAATAAACTCAAATAAATACATCATAATTAAACTTGTGAAAATTAAGGCAAAGAAAAAGATTCTGAAAGGAACCAAAGAAAAAGAACACCTTACTCAGCAAAAATAAAAATAATGGGTAAAGTAATTTCTTGAAACAGAAAGAAAGCCGGGGTTGGTGGCTCAGCCAGCATTTTGGGAGGGTGAGGCGAGTGGATTGCCTGAGTCTGCGAGTTCGAGACCCACCCGGGCAACTAGATGAGACGTTGTCTCTACAATAACTCAAAATTTAGCCGGGCATGGTAGTGCACACCTGTAGTTCTGGCTACTTGGAAGGTTGAGGCAAAAGGATCGCCGGAGCCCAGCAGGTCAAGGCTGCAGTGGCTGGGAGCGTGCCACTGCACTCCAGTCTGGGCGACAGTGAGACTCCAACTCAAAAAAAAAAAAAAAAGAAAGAAAGAAATGGAAAGAAAATAATAATAGAAAGAAAAAAATTGGACTTTCAGAAAGGAATAAGAAAAAAATGCAGTAACCAAAAATATGAGCAAATAGTTTTTTAAAAGCCTGAGCTTTCCAAATTTTGTTCAACTGCTCAAGCAGAAATTACAACGCTGCTTGATATGTTTTTAAATTTATGTAGAGGAAACTTTTTTTAAACCATGAAGGCTAGGAATCTTTTTTTTGTTTTCTTGAGTCAGAGTCTCACTCTGTTGCCCTGGCTGGAGTGCAGCAGCGTGCTCATGGCCACTGCAGCCTCAACCTTCTGGACTCAGGCGATCCTTCTGCCTATGCCTTCCAAGTAGCTGGAACTACAGGCATGTGCCACCATGCTCAGCTAATTTTTTGATTTATTGTAGAGATGAGATCTTGCCAAGTAGCCCAGGCTGGTCTAGAACCCCTGGGCTCAGGCAATTCTCTTCTCTCCACCTCCCAAAGTGCTGGGATCACAGGCATGAGCCACTGTGCCAGGCTTTTTAAAAACTATAAATGTGGGAGGACTAAGTAATATAAAAGTTGATAAGATTTATATACTTCCTTAGGATAAAATAATAACACCAGTAAACTGTTTTTATGTGTATGTCTGTGTGCATGTACATATATTCTAGTATATACATGCACATATACAATAATTTACAAACACTTGGATATTAAACAACAATCTTTCTCATAATCCACAGGTCAAAAACTTAATAAAAATAAAAATATTACAATTCACAGTTCCTGAGACACAACTACTGCAGTCCTGTGAGGAAAAGTTGATTATATCAGAATAAAAGAAAACTCTCAAGTCAATAATCTAAATTCCCACATCATGAACACAGAAAAAGAACAAAGGAAGCAAAATAAAGGAAATAGTAAATATAAACACAGAAGTCAATGAACTTGAAAAAAATTTTAATCAGACTAAATCAATGAAACAAATATGTGGTTTTCTAAAAATGGTGATGAAAAATTAGTAAAAAAATTAGTAAATCTCAAGCAAGTTGGACAAAGAAAAACACAAATGACTAATGCCAATAATGACACAGGGGATATCACTACAGACCCTGCAGCTATCAAAAGGAAAAGGTAATTATATGATGAGCTCTTTTTATAACATTTTTATTTTAGATATTTTATTTTTATTTTTTTCAGATGTATAAGCAATTGTTCATACACCATTCATAAATAAATCACCTTCCATTACATTTTTTAATTTATTTTAAAGATGTGGAGTACAATTCAGGGTTAGGTATACAAATGTTCATTGCAGAGGTAAATGATGAGCTCTTAACACCAAAATTTGACACCTCAGACAAGAAGAACCACTTTTTTTTTTTAAGTACAAACTGACTTTTCAACAAGATGGCAATGGAACTGGTTGGAGTATGATAGTCTCTGCATGGGTGAGTGAGCATAAAGACTAATCTGTGTCCATCTGTGTGTGCAAGCAGGTGAGCAAATGTCCAACTGAGGGGAGACCCACCAGGATTAAGCAAGGCCTCCCAGCAGAAGCAGCCACAATTTGCTGCTGCTCTGAATTCAGCACCCACCACACACAGAAAGATCCATCATTCCTGGAGCACCTTTCGGGAAAAGGAAGCAGAGATCAGCAGCCTCTTGACACCTGGCACCTGGCTCACCCCACCAACTGTGGCAATGGCCAGACACTGACAGTGGGGACCATGGAGGGGATGCAGGGAGGAGATCTGAAGTTGATCCCCACCGGAAGATAAGATGCCAGTAGATGACACTTTTATTCCATTTTCTCTGTCTTGAGCCAGGCAGCAACCTTCACTAGTTACCCCAATTTTGGGAAGCCTATATTCAATGATCACCACACCCCTCTGGGATCACCAACATTTGCCCAGAGAGGATACTCTGAGTGCACCATACAGAAGAGACAAGTCCCATCACCCGTGCTGGACACATGTAGTTGGAGAGGGAGACCTAGCAGAGATCAAGTTGGGGTGAGTTCTGGAGCTGTTTCCCTTCCTCTAGTTCTCTGAGGAGAATCTGACCCACATGAAGAGCAGCCCCATTGGCCTGTGGGCTGAGAGCAGAAGGGAGGGGCTAGAGACTGGAGCCCACTCCCTACCACCATCAAAAGCAGCAGTAGTGGCGGTGGTATGGCGGACACACTAATTAAAAAAAGAGGGAAAGAACCTGCAGTTCCAAAATGGCCACAAGAGGGAGATTTATTTTTATTTTTATTGTTTAATTTTAATTTTAATTTTTTTTCTTTTTTCTCCACTCTCTCCAAACATAGCTTTCTATGAGGGCCTTCTGATTTAATCTGCCCCTATTTGTATATGTGTATATTTGAGGGGGAGTGAATCTTCAATTATTTTCTTGCTTTTTGTTTGTTTTGGTTTTATTGTTTATTTATTTATCTGTTCATTTGTGTGCCTCTCTGTTTCTCTTCTCCTTTCTCTCCATCTCATTTTTTGTCTCCCTTCTTTCTTTCTCCATTCTTTTCCTTTTACTTATCTCATTTTGTTTTCAGGGGGCATACATACACCCCCACTGCATGGACAGATTGTAAGGTGGTGAGAAGTGGGCTCCAGGGGAGCCTACACAACCTGTCAGTGGATACTGTGATCAGTAGAGAGCTTCTGAACCACAGCTCCCTCATTATACCTTAATCAAATCTCAAAACTGCAAAAAGATGGCACAGTCTCCTACCACCGGTCCAGCTTCAAAATTGAACTAATCTAGAGAAACTACATAAGGAAAAACAGGGGATTGAGCAAACAGAAGTGAAAGATATCCCCCATCACTGAACAAAGGAATTAAAAAGGGAGGAAAGAGGTAGGGGGAACCATCACAAATGAAGAACTAAAGGAAGAACACAGGTATCCTCCAGACTCCTGGGAAGACACCACCTGAGAATGCAGTCTTCAGAACACAAACAATGAAAAGGCACCAGAACAACTGGTCTCAACCATTAAACCAGATATCAAGATATTAATAAAGAGAATGAATAGAAATGTTGAGAGACAAAAGGAAAGAATGATGGAGTTGGTAACCAAGATGATAGCAAAAGAATACAGTAAATGAAATAAATAACAAACTGTCAAGCATAGAAAGCAGAATTAACCAAGCAGAAAAGAATCTCAGAGTTTGAAGACCAAAATATGGAACTAAATGTTAAAAACAGAGAGGAAGCCGGGCTCAGTGGCTCAGCCTGTAATCCCACGCCTTTGGGAGGCTGAGGTGAGTGGATTGCCTAAGCCCGTGGGTTTGAGACCTGCCTGGGCAGCAAGACCTCATCTCTACAATAAATCAAAAAATCAGATGGGCGTAGTAGCACATGCCTGTAATTCCGGCTACTCAGAAGGCTGAGGTGGAAGGATCACCGGAGCCCAGCAGGTTGAGGCTGCGGTGGCCGGGAGCGGCCACTGCATTCCAGTCTGGGCGACAGAGTGAGACTCCAACTCAAAAAAAAAAACAAAAACAAAAAAACCAGAGAGGAAGCTTAAAAAGATGGAATAAAGCCTCCAAGAGATGTGCAAATATATCAAGAGACTGAACTTACATCTGACTGGCATTCCTGAGGCAGATACAGAGATGGAAACCACCCTGAAACAAACATTCCATGAAATTATCCAAGAAAACTTCCCTCATCTCATCAGAGATGTGACCATTCAAACCAAGAGATTCAGAGAACCACTACAAAGCATTAAATGAGAATACCAATTCCTAGACACATAGTAATTCACTTACACAAAATAGGAATAAAAGAAAACACCCTAAAGGCAGCAAGATAGAATGGTCAGACTTCCTACTGGGGAAGACCAATTCGAATAGCAGCTAACTTATCTATAAAACCACTACAGGCTAGAGAAGACTGGAGTCCAATTTTCAAAGTTCTCAAGAATAAACAATCCCAACCAAGAATTTCCTACCCAGCTAAATAAGCTAAGCTTCATCAGTGATAATTAAAATCATTCCCACACATTCAATCCCCAAGAGTTTATGTTACTTCCAGACCAGCTCTAAGAGACACTTAAGAAGGTAATAACCATAGAAGAAGGAAAGATAAGATTGACGAGGTTTTTCCCAAGAATCCAGGAAACAGAGAATCAACACAGCATGCATTGTGACTAAAAATTGAAAACACACATATGTCAACTCAAAAATGAAAAGCAAACCAACAAATAAACAAATGAACAATAACAACAACAAATAACTCTATAAGATCCTCAAGACAGGGATAAACTTTCACATCTCAATAATCACCCTGAACATGCATGGACTAAATGCACCACTGGAAAGACATCGAATGGCAAACTGGATTATAAGACACCAATCTACAACTTGCTGTCTCTTGTAAGCACATCTTACAACAAAGGATGTCCACAGACATAAAGGTAGAGGATGGAAAACAAATTTTCAGGCTAACGAATTACAAAAGACGGCAGGAGTCACAATCTTAACATCAGACAAAACAACCTTTAAGCAATCAAAATTTTAAAAGGATGCAGAGGAAGACTACATAATGATAAAAGGTTCAATATGTCAACAAGAAATATTCATCCTAAACACACAAGCACCCAATACAGAAGCACCAACTTTCACAAAGCAGCTAAGTAAACTAATAAAGGATATTGAATTCTAATATTATCATAGCTGGGGACCTGAATACCACACTAACTACCCTAGGTAGATCATCGAGTCAAAAAATCAACAAGGAGATATGGAATCTCAATATGACACTTCACCAAATGGACATAATAGATACCTACAGAACACTCCACCCAACAACCATAGGATATACATTCTATTCATCACCACACAGAATATGCTCCAAGATTGACCACATCCTCAGTCATAAATCAAGCATAAACAAGTTTCACAAGGTTAAAATACCACCATGCACCTATTCAGAACATAGTACAATAAAAATAAATATCACCACCAACAAAATTCTCCCCAAACCCACAAAAATACTAAAAAGCATTATTCTCAAAAACCCCTGGGTCACCACAAAAATCAAAACAGAAATTAAAATATTCCTGAAAACAAATGGAAATAAAGAAACATCTTATGAAAACCTCTGGAACACCATAAATACTGTACAAAGAAGAGAATTTATATCTCTATGAACACATCAAGAAAATAGATCACAAGTTAAGAACCTAACAAATCACCTAAGGGAGCTGGAAAGTCAAGACCACCAAAACCCTAACTTTAGAAGAAGAATCCAGACCACCAAAGTAAAAGCCCAAATACAGGACCTAGGAGACAAAATTACCATAGAAAAAATCAACAAAAACAAAGGCTGGTTCTTTGAAGGATAAACAAGATTGATGGACCCCTGGCCAGAATGACCAAGAAAAAGTCACAACTGACTCCACAGAAATACAAAAGATTATTAGAGATTACTATGCACATCTGTATGGAAACAAACTCAATAATCTAAAGGAAATGGAGGATTTTCTGACATCACACAACCTCCCAAGGTTGAAGCAAGAAATTGAGATCCTAAATAGACCAATAACAACCCAGGAAATTGATTCTGTCATAATAAAACTACTACTCCAAAAAGCCCTGAATCAGATGGATTTTCAGTGGAATTCGACAAAGCATACAAGGAGGAGCTAATACCAATTCTATTGAAAGTATTCCAGGCAATCAAGAAAGATAGAACTCTCCCCAAATTATTTTATGAAACTAACATCACACTGATATCCAAACTGGGTAAAGCTCCAACAAAGAATGAGAACTACAGGCCAATATACCTGATGAACACAGATGCAAAAATTCTCAACAAGATTCTAGCAAATTGAATCAAAGAACACATCTCAAAAATCTTGCACTATGACCAAATAGGCTTCATCTCAGGGATGCAGGGATGCAAGACCATAATGTAACTAAATAAATCAACAGGTGAAAAAACAAAAACCACATGATTATATCATTAGAAGTGGAAATAGCTTTTGATAAAATTGAGCATCGTTGATAAAAAACCCTTGAACACCTAGGCACAGAGGGAACATACCTCAAAATAGTAAGAACAATCTATCATAAATTCACAGACAACATATTGCTAAACGAATTGAAATTGGAAACATTCCCCCTGACAACTGGAACAAAGCAAGTCTGCCCAACTCATCCCTCCTCTTCAACATACTATTGGAAGTTCTAGCTAGAGCAGTCAGAAAAAAGAAGGAAATCATGGGTATCCAAATAGGAAAACAAGAAGTCAAGTTATCCCTCTTTACTGACAACATGATCCTATACTTTGAAATCACAAGAGAATCTGCCAAAAACCTCCTTGCACTGATAAAGGACTTTGGGAAAGTCTCAGGATACAGAATAAATGTGCAAAAGACAGTCGCTTTCTTATACACCAAAAACAAACAAACAGAGATCCAAATTAAAATACAAGCCCATTCATAATAGCCACTATAAATATATGTGTATATATATCTCCATATATATATAGATACATATATGTATATATGAAATGCCTCAGCATCTTCCTAGCCAGAGAAGTGAAAGATCTTTACAATGAAAACTACAAAACACTGCCCAAAGAAGTCAAAGATGACACAAACAAATGGAAAAGTATTCCATGCTCATGAATTGGAAGAATCAACATAGTTAAGATGTCCATCCTACCAAAGACAATCTACAGATTCAATGCAATACCCATTAAATTACCAACGTCATTCTTCTCTGACCTGGAAACAATACAGAAATTCATATGGAAACATAAACAACCACAAATAGCCAAAATAATCCTTAGCAAAAGAAACAAAGCAGGAGGTATGACACATCTGGACTTTATACTTTTTAATAAGGCTACAATAATCACAACAACCTGGTATTGATACAGGAACAGGCATATAGGACAATGGAACGGCAGAGAGATTCCAGAAGCAAAACTTCAATTTTTCAAGCAACCATCTTCACCAAAGCCTCCTACAACTACTGGGGAAAGGAGAATCTATTCAGTAAATGGTGCTGGGAAAACTGGCTGATCATGTGTAGAAGAATGAAACAGGACCTCTAACTATCACCATACACAAAAATCAACGCCAAATAGACCAAAGACCTAAATGTGAAAGCTCATACTTTAAGAATTTTAGAAAATACAAGAGACACCCTTACAGAATTCTGAATAGGCAACCAATTCCTGATCAAAACCCCAAAATCCCATGCCATAAGAGATGAAATAGACAAGCATGACCTCATCAAGCTGAAAAGTTTCTGCAAAGCAAAAGAACCCATCAAGAGAGTGGGGAGGTAGCCCACAGAAGGGGAAAAAATATCTGCCAACAGCTTATCTCACAAAGGCCTAACATCCAGGATCTACAAGGAACTCAATCATGCTGAAAGGAAAAAACAAACAGCCCTATTAAAATGTGGGCAAAATAATGAATAGACACTTCTCAAAATAAGGTATATGAGCAACCAACAAACACATGAAAAAATGCTCAGCCTCACTAATCATCAGAGAAATGTAAATCAAAACCACATTGAGATACCTAACTCTGGTAAGCATGGCAATCATTAATAAAACAAAAAACACCAGATGCTGGCGAGGATGTGAAGTCAAGGGAAAGCTTCCATACTGTTGGTGGGAATGCAAACTAGTTCAACCTCTATGGAAAACATCGTGGCGATTCCTAAAAGAACTAGGAATTGACCTTTCATATGATCCAGCAATCTCACTTCTGGGAATATATCCAGAGGAACTTACATCACTCTACTAAAAAGATACCTAAACATGCACGTTTATTGCAACACTATTTATAATAGTGAAAACATGGAATTTACCATGTTCCCCATTGAAAGTGAACTGGATAAAAAAATGTGGTACATATACACAATGGAATATTACAGTCATAAATAACATCAAAATTATGGACTTCGCAGCAACTTGGATGGATTGAGACTGTATAATACTCAGTGATTTATCAAAGAAAAAGAACTGAGTACCACATGTTCTCACTCATAAGTGAACCCTGAACATTTACCATAATTCTATAAGAAAGGGACCGGCAGTAGACAGAAACTGCCAGGGGAGGGTAGGGGGGTACACATAACATCAATAAGGGTACCTTATCTCAAACCAGGTGAAGTGGGGACCAAAGGGAGGTCCAAATATTACCTATATGATGATCACTTGTATACCTTATCCTGAGTTACACCCCACATCTTTAAAATATAATTTAAAAACACAAAGTACAAATTAACACAACTAACCCAATATGAAACAGATCATTAGAATAACCCTATAACTGTTGGGGAAAAAAATGACTTCATAATTTTAAGACTCCCCAAAATAATCTCCAGTCCCAGATGGTTTCACTGGGGAAATCCGTCAAGTATTTAAAGAATTAACAACAATTCTTCACAATCTTCTCCAGGATGTGAAGAATTCTTTCCAATTCATTTAATAAAGCTAGTATTACATTGATACCAAATTTAGGAAACAACAGTATAAACCTACAGACCAATATCTTCCTAAAATAATCACAAAAATCTACAATACACTCTTAGCAAATAAAATTCAGCCATATATTTTTAAAAATGTATCATGACAAAATGGGTTTTATTTCAGTGATGCAAGATATGAACAGTATTCAAACATAAATCAATGTAACTTGGTATTTTATCAGGCTAAAGATAAAACATATAGAGAGGTATATCTCAGAGATATTGTGGGTTTAGTTCCAGATGACTTCAATAAAGCAAATATTGAAATAGAATCACAAAATTTGGTTTTCCAGTGCATATGAACATTATATTTACACTATACTTCAGTTTCTTTAGTGTGCATTAGCATTATGTCTAATGAAATGTACATACCTTAATTAAAAAAATACTTCATTGCTAAAAACGTTAATGAGCATCTGAACCTTCAGTGAGTTGTAATCTTCTTGCTGGTGGAGGTTCTTGCCTCAATGTTGATGGCTGCTGACTGATCAGGTAGTGGTTGCTGAAGTTTCAGGTGGCTGTGACATTTTCTTAAAATAAGACGACAATGAAGTTTGCTGCATCAGCAGACTCTTCTTTTCATGAAAGGTTTCTCTGGTGGCATTTTACCCCCAAAAGAACGCCTTTCAAAATTGAAGTCAATTCTCTCTCAACTTGCTGCTGCTTTATCAACTAAATTTAGGTAATATCATAAGTCCTTTGTTGTAATTTCTACAGTGCTCACAGCATCTTCACCAGAGTAGATTCCATCCCAAGAAACCTCTTTCTTTGCTCATTCATAAGAAGTAACTCCTCATTCATCACAGTTTTATAATGAGATTGCGTTAATTCAGTCACATCTTCAGAATCCACTTTTAATTTTAGTTCTCTTGCTATTTCTACCACATCCCTGTGCTCAATGTCATCCATAAGGGTTAGAATCAACTTCTTCCAAATTCCCGTTAATGTTGATATTTAGACCTCGTCCCACGAAGCACAAATGTTCTGAATGGCATTTAGAATGGTGAATCCTTTACAGGAGGTTTTCAATTTACATTACCCAGATCCATCAGAGAAATCACTATATATGGCAGCTATCATTTTATGAAATATATTTCTTAAACAATAAGACTTGGAAATAAAAATTGCTTCTTGATCAATGGGCTGTAGGAAAAATGTATTAGCAAGCATGAAAACACATTAATCTCCTTGTACATCTCCATCAGAGATCTTGGGTGACCAGGTGCATTGTCAAACAGCAGTAATATTTTGAAATAAATCCTTTTTTTAGAAGTAGTATATCTCAAGAGTGGGCTTAAAATATTTAGTAATTCATGCTATAAACAGTTGTGCTTTCATCCAGACTTTATTTTTTTCATTTATAGAGCACAGGAAGAGTAGACTTAGCATAATTTTGAGAACCCTGGGATTTCTGGAATCCAGACATCGACTTCTCCTCTCTAGCTATGAAAATTTTAGATGGCAGCTTCTTGCCATATAAAGTTCTTTTGTCTACATTGGAAATCTCCTGTCTAGTGTAGCCACCTTCCTTAATTATTTTAGCTAGATCTTCTAAATAACTTGGTGCAACTTCTCCATCAGTACTTGCTGCCTCATCTTGCACTTCTATGTTTTAGGGATAGCTTCTTTCCTTAAACCTCATGAACTAACCTCTGCTGGCTTCCACCTTTTCTTTGGAAGATTCTTCACGTCTCTCAGCCCTCACGGAATTGAAGTGAGTTAGCTTCTCCCTCTGTATTAGGCTTTGGTTTAATCTTCTATCCAGACCACTAAAACTTTCTCCCTATCAGCCATAAAACTGTTTTTGTATCATTCATGTATTCACTGGAGTGGCACTTTTAATTCCCTTTATGAACTTTTCTGCTGCTTTATCAACTAAATTTAGGTAATATCATAAGTCCTTTGTTATAATTTCTACAGTGCTCACAGTATCTTCACCAGAGTAGATTCCATCCCAAGAAACCTCTTTCTTTGCTCATTCATAAGAAGTAACTCCTCATTCATCACAGTTTTATAATGAGATTGCTGTTTGATGCAAGAGGCCTAGCTCTCAGCCTATTTGGGCTTTCAAAACACCTTCCTTACCTAATGTAATCATTTATAGCCCTTGATCTAAAGTGAGAAACATGTTACTCTTTCTTTTACTTGAATACTTAGAAGCCATTGTGTCTCAGGAAATAGAGAGGCCAACAGAGAAGGAGAGAGGAAAATGGGAAGGGGAAGGCAAGAAATGGAGCAGTTTATGGAACAGTCAGAAAACACACATTTATTGATTTAGTTTGCCATGGGTACAGATCACGGTGCCTTAAAACAATGATAAGATCACTGATCACAGATCACCATAGCAGATATAATAATGAAAAAGGTTGAAATATTGTAAGAATTACCAAAATCTGACACAAAGACATGAAGTGAGCACATGCTGTTGAATAAATGGCACCCATAGACTTACTAAATGCAGGGTTGCCACAAACTTTCCATTTGTAAAATCTACAATACCTGCAAAATGAAATAAACTGAAGCACAATAAAACAAAATATGACTATAATAATACCCATCAATGCAGAAAAAGCATTTGCTGAAATTCAACACATGTACATGATAAAACTGTCATAAAACTAAGAATACAAAAGAACTTTCTCAACTTGATAAAGGACATTTACAAAATATCTGCAGCTAGCATTATACTCCATGGTATAAGACTGAATATTTTTTCCCTACAGTTGGGAAGAATTGATCTTACTCACTGATATTACCACTCTTAATCAACACAGTGCTAGTAATCCCAGAAAATGCAATAAGGCAAGATAAGGATATAACAGTATACAAACTTGAAAGGAAGAAATAATACCATCCCTATTAGCAAATAATATTATTGTCTATATAGAAAATCCCAAGGCATCTACAATACATTCCCAGAACTAACAAGTGAGTTCAGCAAGGTCTCAGGATACAAGATCCACATGAAATCTAATGTGTTTCTACATACTAGTAATGATCATATGAACAAGAAAATTAATACTACAATACCAATTACAATTGGTCAAAAGTTTGAAATACTTAGGTCGGTGTAAATCCAAGAAAACATAGAGAAGATTTGTAAGCTGAAAACTACAATATTGATTTTTTTTAAATCAGAGAAGACTTGAATAGATGGAGAGGCATAACTTCATGGATTGGATAATTAAAATAAAAATTATGTCTATCGTCCCCAAATAAATATACTAATTTAATGCATTTTCTATAAAAATCCTATCAAGCCGGGCTCAGTGGCTCAGCCTGTAATCCCGCGCCTTTGAGAGGCTGAGGTGAGTGAATTGCCTGAGCCCGAGGGCTCGAGACCCTCCTGGGCAGCGAGACCTCATCTCTACAATAAATCAAAAAATCAGCCGGGCGTGGTAGCGCATGCCTGTAGTTCCGGCTACTCGGAAGGCTGAGGCGGAAGGATCGCCGGAGCCCAGCAGGTCGAGGCTGTGGTGGCCGGGAGCAGCCACTGCACTCCAATCTGGGTGAGAGAGTGAGATTCCAACTCAAAAAAAAAAAAAAAGTCCTATCAAAATATTTGGTAGATATAGACAAGATCATTCTAAAATTTGTGTTGAAAGGTAAAAAGGGGTATGCTAGGGAGATAGCGGCATAGCCAGTCAGACTGTGCGAGTCCCTGTGTATGTGAGTTAATGTATAGATGATTCTGCATGTGTGTAAGTGGGCATCTGAGAGACTGACTGAGTGGGAACTCTAGAGTAAGTGTCCAGGGCTCTCTTGGTGAAGCCAATAGTGCCATAGCCACTCTGCTTGGACCTTAGTGCCTCTCACAGTGCAGAAGCAGAGTGCCATTTTCTAAAATCAGCAGAGGTTTGCCCAGCAAGAAGCTGTTGGAGCAACTGCTGCTCCCACCACTCTGGTGCCAGGCCAGACACTGGCAGCAAGGGCCACAGAAGTAATGCAGTGAGGGATCCAGAGGCAGAGCCCAGAGGAAGCAGCAAGCCACTCTAAGCCTGGACTCGCTGACACTGTCTCTAGCACCAGGCTGAGCTACAGGGCCCCACCACAGGAACCTGAAATCTGGAGATTATAGTACTTGCTGGGGTGGAGCTATTTTTCCCACCTGCATTTCTGGCAGAAACAGCAGCCTGGAGAGAAACTGAGCAGCCATTCTAAAGCCTGGTTAGAGAAGTGCTCCAGGTGTTCTCTGCAGAACAGCAGGTCTGCAACTTGAGTCCAAGGATGATCTCTGTATTGCACTGGGGCTGTTCTTTGTGACCTCAGAGAGCATTGCCCCCAGTGCACAAACCCTGGTGAGTAAGGCATATGCACAGCCCGAGAAAATCCATGACTCCCCCACCACTCCCTGAGCCAGCTGCTGGGCGACAGACCCATACAGCAGATCTGACCGAGGAGGCTGGTGAATGCCTTGCTGATTCCCCCTACCCCTAGAAATGAGTGAAAGAGATCAGGAGGACAGGGCAGAGGCCAAAGGTCCCATTCCCCCACTACAAGCTGCATGCCCTAGGAGCTATGGCCATGCTAGGAGAGGAAGGAAAGGAGAGAGAGCCCAAGAGGTGCTGAGTCAAGTTATCCCATCCCTCCACCTTCCCATGAGTGTGTGCAGGCTACCAATTGCAGGCAGAAGAGGGTGAGGATTCCAACATACTAATTTTCAACAGCAAAGAGGGAACCTATAACAATAGGCCTGCAGTCACAGAACCTGCCATATCTTATGGGGAGGGAGCCCTCCCCACTCAAAAAGATATACTAAAGCTGAAAATTCACTATCAATTGGTTTTTCTTGCTTTGATTTGTTTTTATGTCTCAAGTGTTTGCTTTGTTTGGTTTTCTCTTTTCTTTCCTCCTTCTATATCTCTCTTTGTTCTTTCTCTATAATTTTGGTTTTGCTTATTGGTTGGTTTTTCTTATTTCTCTCTTTCTTCTTCTCTCCCTTTTTCTCTCCTTCTTCCCTCTCTTTTGCCTCTTATACCCTGTCTTGGACTCAGGGGCTATGTAAGCATACTCACTATAAGGCACTTAAGGTCATATTGTGTGGAGATAGATAGCGAGTCCCAGCTGGCCCATTTGCCAAATAGCAAGCACTGTGACCTGCAAGTAGGTTCTAATTCCTTACAGCCACTCCCCCACCCTTTAGTAAGTGCTCACAATTGTAAAGAGATAGCACAATGCATCACTCCCAGCCCTATTTCACAATTGAACAAGCCTGGAATCCCAGCTCAAGTAAGGACAGAAGGTAGAGCAGATACCAGAAGTGATTGCTTCCCCATTACCCACTGCCCAATCGAATTAAAAAGAAATATAAGAGAATTTCTACAAATGAAGAAAAACCAATGAAAAATGACAGGAAACCACTAGAGTCTCAGCAAAGAGTCAGTGCCTGAAAGAACAGCTACTGGGGCGCAAACAATGGCTATCTCCAAGAACCACAGTGCCCAGAAGGTACTTACACAGATCAGAGAATCATTGGCTAGAATAAATTAAAATCAAGAAATGCAAGGGCTTAAACTAAATGAAATTGCAATGGAGTTGGTCAGAATCAAGAAAGTGTACTTAGAAATAACAGAAATAAAGAATTTCATTCAAGAAATAACAAACTGACAGCCATGGGAAGCAGAATTGACCAAGCAGAAGAAAGTATCTCAGAGCTGGAAGACCAAAATATGGAATTAACCCAATCTATTTAAAACATAGGAAAGAAAAAACATTAAGAAGAAACTCTCCAAGAGATGTACAATTTTATCAAGAAACCAAACCTACGTGTGACTGGCAATACCTGAATTAGAAAGAGAAAAGGAAAACACCTTGGAACAAACATTTCATGATATCATTCAAGAAACCTTTTCTTATCTGACCAAAGAAATGACTATACAAGCACAAGAGATTCAGAGAACCCCTGAAAAACATATTATGAGAAGGTCAACCCCTAAACACATAGTGAATTACACAAAGAAGGTATGAAAGAAAAAATTCTAAAGGGAGCAAGGGAAAAAGGTGAGATTACCTACTGGGGGAGACCAATCAGAATTTCTGCAGACTTGCTTACAGAAACACTATAGGTCAGAAGGAATTGGATCCCAATCTTTAGTGTTCTCAAAGATAAACAATTTCAACCAAGAATTTCCTATCTGCCAAGATAAGCTTCATCAGGGATGGAGAATCAAAATAGTTCCCAGACATCCAGTCCCTAAGAGAATATGCCACCTTCAGACCAGCTCTACGGGAGACTCTTATGCACAGAAGAAAAAAATAAAAAAGAAAGACCATATACTGCACAAGATCACAAACACAAATGTAGCAGAACACAAAGCACTTCTGCAAAAATGAAAACACGCACATATTTAAACACAAAAGCTAAACAAAAACAAAAGAGTCTTATAAAAGTATCATGACAGGGAAAAACTCTCACATTTCAATAGCCAGCTTGAACATGAATGGACTAACTGCACCACTGAAAAGACATAGAAGCCAGGCTCGGTGGCTCAGCCTGTAATCCCGCACCTTTGAGAGGCTGAGGTCAGTGGATTGCCTGAGCCCATGGGTTCGAGACCCGCCTGAGCAGCAAGACCTCATCTCTACAATAAATCAAAAAATCAGCCAGGTGTGGTAGCGCATGCCTGCAATTCTGGCTACTTGGAAGGCTGAGGCAGAAGGATCACCGGAGCCCAGCAGGTCAAGGCTGCAGTGGCCAGGAGCGGCCACTGCACTCCAGTCTGGGTGACTGAGTGAGACTCCAACTCAAAAAAAAAAAAAAGACATAGAATGGCAAACTGGATTTAAAAAACACAACTCAACAATTTCCAGTCTCCAAGAAATACATCTCACCACAAAGGATGCTCACAGACTTAAAGTTATAGGATGGAAAACAAATTTTCAGGTAAACGGATTACAAGAGCAGGCAGGAGTCATGATCTTAATATCAGACAAAACGTTTAAACCATTGAAAATTTAAAGACATACAGAAGGGCACTACATAATAGTAAAAGTATCAATCCATCAACAAGAAATATCCACCCTAAATATATCTGCACCCAACACAGGAGCACCAGCTTTCATAAAGCAGTCATTAAGTAAACTAAATAAAGACAATGATGCCAATACTATCATATCTGGGGACTTAAATATCCCATTAACAACCCTAGATAGATCATTGAGGCAAAAAAATCAACAAAGAGGTCCAGAACCTCAACTTGACAATTGACCAAATGGACTTAACAGATTCTTACAGAATACTCCACACAACAACCATAGAATATAAATTCTACTCATTACTGCATGGAACATACTCCAGGATTGACCACATCCTTGGCCATAAATCAAGCATAAACAAATTTCACATGATCAAGATATTGCTATGTACTTCCTCAGACCACAGTGGAATAAAAATAAATATCAACACCAACAAAATTCCCCCCAAACCCACAAAGACAAAGACACTAAGCAGCATGATGCTGAATGACTCCTGAGTCAACACAGAAATCAAAACAGAAATTAATTCCTGGAAACAAACGAAAATGAAGAAACATATTACCAAAACTTGTGGGATGCCAAGAAAGCAGTACTAAGAAGAGAATTCATATCTCTATGAACACACATCAAAAAAATAGAAAGATCACAAGTTACCAGTCTAACAAATTTCCTAAGAGAGCTGGAAAAACAATACTACCCAGGCTCTAACTTCAGCAGAAGAATCCAGATCACCAAAGTAAAAGCCCAAATATAGGACATAGAAGACAAAAATATGATAGAAAAAAATCAACAAAACAAAAACCTGGTTCTTTGAAAGGATAAATATGATTGATGCACACCTAGCCAGATTTATCAAGAATAAGAAAGAAAAAGCCCAAATAAACACAATCATAAATGCAAAATATCAAGTCACAACTGATCCCAAACAAATACAAAAAACTATCAGGGCACAAACTATGCACACTTGTATGGAAACAAACTTGAAAACCTAAATGAAATGGAAGACTTTTTGATATCACACAACCTCCCAAAGTTGAAACAAGAAAAAATTGATCCCTAATAAACCAACAGCAACCTAGGAAACTGGCCCCATCATAAGAAAACTGCTTATAAATAAAAAGCCCTGGACCATATGGCTTTCCAGCATATTTGTGCACAGCATATAAGGAGAGCTGACAACAATCCTACTAAAAATATTCCAGGTAACCGAAAAAGATAGAACTCCTCCAAAATCATTTTATGAGGGTAACATCACATTGATACCAAAAGTGGATAAAGATCAAACAAAGAAAGAGAACTAGGTCAATTTCCCTGATGAACATAATGCAAAAATTCTCAACAAGATTCTGGCAAATTGGATCCAACAACACATCTCAAAAATTACCCAGCATGACCAATTAGGCTTCAGTCCTGGGATGCAGGGCTGCTTCAACATTCACAAGACCAAAAATGTAATTAAACACATCAACAGATGTAAAAACAAGAACCACATGATTATATCATTAGATGCAGAAAAACTTTTCGATAAAATCCAATATCTCTTCTTGATAAAAATCCTTGAAAACCTGGGCATAGATGGAACATACTTCAAAACAGTTAAGAGGTATCTATGATAAACTCACAACTAATATATTGTTAAATGGACAGAAATTGAAAACATGTCCCCTGAAAATCATAACGGGACAAGGCTACCCACTCTCACCCATCCTGTTTAACATAGTGTTGGAAGTCTTAGCTAGAGCAATCAGACAAGAGAAGGAAATCAAAGGTATCCAAATAGGAAAAGAGGAAGTTAAGTTATCCTGCTTTGCTGACGATATAATCCTATACCTTGAAAACCCAAGAGAATCTGTCAAAAACCTCCTTGCACTGATAAAAGACATAGGCAAAGTTTCAAGGTACAAAATAAACATACAAAAGACAGATTACTTTACACCAACAAAAAAAGGCAGAGAACCAAATAAAAAGGATAATCCCATTCACAATAGCCACACGAAAAAATGAAATACCTCAGCATATCCCTAACCAGAGAAGTGAAATACCTTTACAACGAAAACTACAAAACACTCTTCAAAGAAAGCAAAGAAGACACAAACAAATGGAAAAATATCTCCCGTTCATGGGTTGGAAGAATCAACATTGTTAAGATGTCCAACCTACCCTAGGCAATCTACAGATTCAATGTGATACCGATTAAATTACTAACATCATTCTTCTCAGACCTGTAAACAACAACACAGGAACTCATATGGAGCTATAAAATACCATGAATAGCAAAACAGTCCTTAGCAAAAGAAACAAAGCAAGAGGCATCACACTTCTAGACTGTAAACTTTATTATAAGGCTACAATAATCAAAACAGCCTGGTACTGGCACAAGAACAGGCATATAGATCAATAGAACAGGATAGAGATTCCAGAAGCAAAACTTCAACTTCTTAACCAATTAATCTTTGACAAAGCCTCACCAACAAACACTGGGGAGAGGAGAACCTATTCAGTAAATGGTGCTGGGAAAACTGACTTACCACATGCAGAAAATTGAAACAGGACCCCTACCTATCACTATACACAAAAACCAATTAGATGGATCAAAGACCTAAACATAAAACCTCAAACTATGAGAATCTTAGAAGAAAATGCAGGAAACACTCTTATGCACACTGGAGTAGGCAAACAATTCTTGATCAAATCTCCAAATGCAAATGCCATAAGAGATAAGCAGAACCTCATCTAACTGAAAATGCATCTCATCTCCAAAGCAAATGAAACCATCAAGAGAGTGGGGAGAGAACCACAGAATGGGAAAAAATATTTGCCAACTGTATATCTGACAAAGACTTAACATCCAAGATCTACAAGCAACTACAATGTGATGAAAGGAAAAAAGAAACAGTCCTATTAAAAAGTGAGCAAAGGATATGAATAGACACTTCTCAAAAGAAGACATATGGCCGGGCTCGGTGGCTCAGCCTGTAATCCCGCGCTTTGGGAGGCTGAGGTGAGTGGATTGCCCGAGCCCGCGGGTTCGAGACCCACCTGAGCAGCAAGACCTCATCTCTACAATAAATTAAAAAATCAGCCAGGCATGGTAGCATGCCTGTAATTCAAGCTACTTGGAAGGCTGAGGCAGAAGGATCGCCGGAGCCCAGCAGGTCAAGGCTGCGGTGGCCGGGAGCGGCCACTGTACTCCAGTCTGGATGACAGAATGAGACTCCAACTCAAAAAAAAAAAAAAAGAAGAAGAAGAAGACATATGAGCAGCCAACAGATACAAGAAAAAACGCTCAGCCTCACAAATCATCAAAGAAATGCAAATTAAAACTACCTGAGATACTACCTAACTTCTGTCAGGATGGCCATCATCAATAACTCAAAAAACAACAGGTGCTTGTAGAGGATGCAGGGAAAAGGGAACACTTCCACACTGTTGGCGGGAGTGGAAACTAATACAACCTCTGTGGAAAACAGTGTGGCAATGAGACAGGAGATAGATAGAGAAAGAATAGGTAGACAGACAGGCAGGTCCTCTGGTAATAACGTAGCGAATTCCCAGCAAGCCTCTCAGGCTCAGCATTGGTAAACAAGCTCCCTGCGAACCTCTCAAGCTAGAGCTTAGGTACTCACTACTGGAATCGAAAAGTAGCCAATCAGCTCACCATTAGGTCCCTACCTTAATACTGACCAATCAGAACAGCTACAGCTCACAGCTAGTGCTAGCCAATCAGCTTAGACTTAGGGCTATATAAGCACCAGGTCTTTGGCCCCAGATGGGCAACCCCTTCAGGTACCCTTCCACTGTGAGAGCTTCTCTGTCCTCTCAATAAATACTGTTTTCTCACTTTCTGACTGTCCGTCTCTGTCATTCTTCCTGGGCATGAGACAAGAACCTCAACCCTGAAGAGCTGCAACCTGAAGAGCTGCAGAAGATTGTCGGAGCCAGTTGAACCAGGAGAGCTTCCAGGAGAAGGTGAGACTCCAAAACTGAGACACCCAGGGGGCCAGGCTTGCCAGCCCACTGAACCAGTAACAGTCTCAGGGCTTGGCTTGCCAACATGTTAGAGCCAACACCCTGGGAGCTAGGCTTGCCATCCCATTAGAGCTGACACTTCTAGGGAGAGGCTTACCAGTCCCTTGATGACCCCCTCTGGGGCTCGGCTGGCCGACCCATAGAGCTCACACTCTTGAAGCCCAGGCTGACCTGAAAAATCCTCATCAGCAAGTCCTAAAACATCTAAAAATCAACCTTCCATATGACCCAGCAATCCCCCTTCTGAGAATATGCTGGAGGAACTCAAATCATTCTATAAAAAAGACAGCTGCATATGCATATTTATTGAAGCATTATTCACAATAGCAAAAACATGGAACCAACCATGCTGCCCATCGAAAGTGGACTGAATAAAAAAAAAATTGCAGTACATATACATAATAGGATACTATGCAGCCAAAAAATGAGACAGAATTATGGATTTCACACCAACTTGGATGTGTTTAGAGTCTATAATACTCAGTGATCACAGAAACAGAAAGCTGAGTACCACATGTTCTTACTAATAAGTGGACTCTGAACATTCATCATAACACTACAAGAAAGGGTTTGGGAGGAGGAGGTCACTGCCAGGGGAGGGATGAGGGGGAAAAACATCAATAAGGGTACCTGATCTCAAACCAGGATAAGTGGGGACCAAAAGGAGGCCCAAACTTTACCTGGTCAATGACCACTTAACTACCTACTCCTGAATTATACTCCATATCTCTAAAATACAAAAAAAGAAAGATAAAAGAACTAAAATACCTAAAACAATTTTGAGAAGAATAAAATAGGAAGAAACATACTTCCTGATTTGAACAGTTATTATGTAGACATAGCAATGAAGACTGTGTGGAACTGGTACGGAGATAGAAAGGTCAATAGAACAGAAATAGCCCAACACAACTATGCATAATTTTTGACAGAGGTAAAATCAAGTAGCCTTTTCAAAAATTAATGCTGGAGCAATTGGACATCTATGGGTAATAAAATGAACCCTCCCCCATATACATTTCATGTCTTATTCCAAAGTGACTCAAAATGGATCCCAGACTTAAATGCAAAACATCAATCTATAGGAGTTCCCGTGTGAGCGAGTGAGTGTGAGTGAGTGAAAACTTTGTGTACATGTCGTGAGTGGGCATGTGTGAGTGGCTGACTGAGTGAGGGTTCAGGAGCAAGCTGCCAGGGCTCTCCTGGTGCAGTGGCTGGTGCCGTGGCTGCTCAGTTTGGACCCTAGTGATTCCCAGGATACAGAGGTCAAGTGCCATTTTTTAAAAATCAACAAAACCCTTCCTGGTAAGAAGATGTTGGGAGAGACTGACTAAGTGGGGGCTCATGAGCAAATGGCCAGGGTCTTCCTGGTGAAGCAGCTAGTGCTGCAGCTGTTATGCTTGGTCCCTAGTGCTTCCAGGGTCACAGAAACCAAGTGCCATTTTTTTTTAACTGACAAGAGTTTTCCTTCAAAGAAGCAGTGGACAAGACTACCAGCACCAGGCTCTGCCTCACAACTGTAGCAGGAGAGACTGCTGGCTCCAGGCTTTGCCTTACCACTTCAGCACCTGGCTGGACACTGGTAGCAAGGGATGTGGAGGGAGCCCAAAGGCAGAATCCCACCTAAGAAGGCAAAAGAGGCACCCCGCCACCATCTTGAAAACATGGCAGAAAAGTGCTCTCACTTGCTCACCACAGAGCAACAAACCTGATCTCTGTGACCAGCACATCAACTACTCAGGGGTTGATAGTGATCCAGAGGAAAAATCCCGAAAGCACAAACTTCAGAGGGACAGGACAAGTGCTGAGTCTTAGGCGCCCCACTCCTTACCCTGATTCAGCTGCCAGCTGTGGGACAAAGGGTGTGGCCAGAAAAGAACGAGGGAGACCACCAAAATAATCAGTGGTGAGTCCAGGGCTGTCCCAACGCCCCTCCTCTCCACCAATCCTCTGAACGTCAGACGCACATGGCTGGGGCATGACTGAGAGGGACGAATTCAGGCGGAGTCTGGACATTAGCCTCAATAGAACTCTATTCCAGGATAGGCCTGGCTGAGCCCCCACCCCCACTCTGAGTACATACCTGGGGAAGAGACAATCCTGTACCTCCCCACCAGAGGTGATCCCACTGACCATATGAGAGTGGGAGGGGAGGACTGCTGCCCCACCCAACCCCACTGCCCCTCCTCCTTCCTTGGTCAGGACACTGGGGAAAGAGTGAAAGAGACAGATGTTCTGCAGGAAGATAGCAGAAAAGCAGGTGAGAGGAACAATTACAGAAACTGCCACAAGAGGGCATGGATTTTTTTTTAATATTTAAAAAATCTTTTTGCTTGTTTGTTAGTTTTTCTATTTTTTTAATATTTGTCCTTTGTGCATGAATGTGTATGTGAGGATTTTATCTGCATCCCCCCCTTTTTTCCCTTTCTTTTCTTTTTCTTCTTTTATTTTTTGTTTACTGTTTATGTGTGTATGTGAATGATTGAATGTTCATCTTTCAGTTTATTCTGTTTTTTGTCTTTTTTGTTGGTTTGTTTTTGCTCTTTTGTTTTTCTCTATCTTTTTTTATAGTTTAAGGTGAGTGTGAATATATGTGTGAGAGTTCGATCTGAATTCCTATGTTTTGTTTGTTTGTCTGTTTGTTTGTTTTTCTGCTCTTTCTCTTCTTTTTTTCCATTAATTTTGTGCTAGGCGTGTGTGTGTGTATGTGTATATGTGTGTGTGTTTACTTTTTCTGGTTTTTTGTTGTTGTTTTTTGTTTTGTTTCACCTTGTTATTCTAGATTGTTTTGGGGGGTGTGTGTGTGTGTGTGTGTGTGTGTGTTCAGTTGTTTTCTGCTTTGGTTTCCACTTTTAATGTTCTGTTTTTTTAATTATTTTAAAAAATTTGTGTCTATCTTATTTCATTCTATTTTTCTCTATTCTCATTTCTGCTACTGTATCTTGGACTCAGGCTGTACACACACGTACCCTTTGCATCATCATACAGAGTGGTGATGGCAAGTGAGTCTCAGGGAACACATACCACAATCACTGAATATTTTGATTTGCAAGTAGTTTCTGAATCCTAGCTCCCCATCCTCTACTTATTTGACTTTCAAAACTACAAGAGACATTAAAGCTTCCCACCCACAGTCCTGTTTCAAAATAGAACAAATCCAGAGTCCAGATCAGGGAAGAATAGAGGGTCAAGCAAACATCAAAAGTAAAAGTCCCTCCCATGCCACTGAATAACAGAACTAAAGAGAAAGGCAAGAGATCTGTCACAAATGAGGAAAATCCAGCAGAAGACAACAGATAATTTCAAGTATAACAAAGAGAAACCATCTGAAAAATCAGACCTCAAAGCCCAAAAATGGAAATCACCAACAACTAGCCCCAGAAAATGACAGGAATTACAGAATGAATGGAGAAAGTGAATAAGACTCAAGAAAGACAAGATGCAACACTGAAAGAACTTGTATAAGAGATTTTTGGTCATAAAAAATTTCATTCAGGAAATAAGTAACAAGATGACAAGCATGGAAAGCAGAATTAAACCAGTAGAAGAAAGAATCTCAGAACTTGAAGCCTAGAACATGGAATTAACCCAATCTGTAAAAAAACATAGAAAGAAAATTCAGAAAGAAAGAAAAAAAGCCTACAAGAGATGTGTGATTATATCAAAAGGCCAAATCTATACTTGGTTGGTATTCCAAAAGAAGAAAGGGAAATGGAGAATACCTTGGAGCGAGTATCCTAGAAGGTTATCCAAGAAAACTTTCCCCATCTCACCAGAGATGTGACCATCCAAACACAAGAGAGACAGAGAACCCACGCAAGACATCAAATGAGAAGACCAACCCCTAGACATACAGTAATTTACCTACACAAAGTAGGCACAAAAGAAAAACTCCTAAAGGCAGCAAGAGAGAAAGGTCAGACTACCAACCAGGGAAAACCAATCAGAATAGCAACAGAACTATCAGCAGAAATACTACAAGCAAGAAGGGACTGGAGTCTAATATTCAAAGTCTTCAAAGATAAACAAGCTCAACCAAGCTCAGCTTCATCAAGCAATGGAGAATTAAAATCCTTCCCAGATACCCAATCCCTAAGGGATTATGCAGCTTCAAGACCAGCTCTACAAGAGATGCTTAAAAAGGTATTAAACACAGAAGAAAGAAAAAAAATGACCACACACTTCCCAAGAGAACAGCAGAGCACAGAATAAATAGAGAATACACTGCAACAACAAAACTGAAAACACCCACATACATCAACCCCAAAGCTAAAAGAACACAAGCAAACAAAGAAACTACTTTATAAGAACCTCATGACATGGATAAACAATCACATTTCAATAATCAGCCTGATTGGGAATGTACTAAATGCACCACTGAAAAGACACAGAATGGCAAACTGGATAAGAAACCATGCCCCAATTTTTTTTTGCATCCAGAAAACACATCTCACCACAAAGGACACACACAGACTCAAAGTTAAAGGTTAAAAAATGAGTTTCCAGGCAAATGGATCACAAAGGAAGGCAAGAGTCACCATCTTAATATCAGACAAAACAACTTTAAGCTATCAAAACTTTAAAAAGACACTAAAGAACATTACATGATAATAAAAAGTTCAATCCATCAACAAACATATGCATCCTAACATATATACACCCAACACACGAGCACCAGCATTTATAAAGCAATTACTAAGAAACTAAAAAAGTATATTGACTCAAACACTATTATAGCAGGGGACTTGAATACCCCACTAACAGCCCCAGATAGAGCATTGAGGCAAAAAATCAACAAGGAGATCCAGAACCTAAACTTGACACTCGACCAAATGAACTTAATAAGTACCTATAGGATATTTCATCAAATAATCACAGAATATACATCCTACTCATCACCACAAGGAACGTACTCCAAGTTCGATCACATCCTAGACCATATATCAAGCATAAACAAATTCCATAAGGTTGAAATATTGCCATGCACTTTCTCAGACCAGAGTGTAATAAAAATAAAATCAACACCAACAAAATTTTCCCAAAGTCAACAAAGACATGAACACTAAACAGCATGACATTGAACAACTACTGGGTCAACACTAAAATCAAAACCGAAATTTAAAAAATCCTGGAAACAAATGAAAATGAAAAAATATCTTACCAAAACTGCTGGAATGCCATGAAAACAGTTTTAAGAGGGGAATTTCTATCTCTACATATACACATCAAAAAAAACAAAAAAGGGAAAGATCACTTAAGGGAGCTGGAAAGAGAAGACCACTAGAACCCTAACTTTACCAGAAGAATCCAGATCACCAAAATAAGAGCCCAAATACAGGACATAGAAGACAAAAAATATCATAGAAAACATCAACCAAAAAAACTAGTTCTTTGAAAGAATTAACAAGATTGATGGACCTGTAGCCAGAAATGACCAAGAAAAAGCACAAATAAACACAACCAGAAACACAAAAAAATCGAATCACAACTGACCCCAAAGAAATACAAAAGATTATCAGAAATTACTGTGCACACCTGTATGGAAACAAATTTGATAATCTAAATGAAATGGAGGACTTTCTGACATCATACAACCTCCCCAGGTTGAAACAAGAAGACATTGAGACAGTAAATAGACCAATAACTACCCAGGAAATTGTCTTTGCCATAAGAACACTATCTACAAAAAAAAGTTCTGGACCAGACAGCTTTCCAACAAAATTATACAAAACGTAGAAGGAGGAGCTGATACCAATCCTATGCCTGAAAGTATTTCAGGCAATTGAGAAAGATGGAATTCTCCCCAAATCATTTTATGATGCTAACATCACACTGATACCCAAACTGGATAAAGATCCAACAAAAAAAGAGAACTATGGGTCAATATTCCTAATGAACATAGATGCAAAAATCTTCAACAAGATTCTAGCAAATTGGATCCAAAAATGCATCTCAAAAATCATCCACCATGACCAAGTGGCCTTCCTTCCCAGGATGCAGGGCTGGTTCAACATCTGCAAGACCATAAATGTAATTAAATACATTAACAGATATAAAAACAAGATCCACATGATTATATCATTAGATGCAGAAAAAGCTTTTGATAAAATCCAGCATCACTTCTTGATAAAAACTCTAAAACACCTGGGCATAGAAGGAACATGCCTCAAAATAGTAAGCACCATCTACGATAAACTCACAGCTTGCATATTGCTAAATGGACAGAAACTGGAAACATCTCCCCTGAAAACTGGAACAAGACAAACTGCCCACTGTCACCTCTCTTGTTCAACATTGTGTTGGAAGCCCTAGCTAGAGCAATTAGACAAGAGAAGAAAGTCAGGTGTATCCAAATAGGAAAAGAGGAAGTTAAGTTATCCCTCTTTGTTGATGATATGATCCTATACCTCAAAAACCCAAGATAATCTGTCATAAACCTGCTTACACTGATAAAGGGCTATGGCAAAGTCTCAGGGTACAAAATAAATGTGCAAAAGACAGCTGCATTCTTATACACCAACAACAAGCAGGCGGAGAATCAAATAAAAAGCACGATCCCATTCACAATAGCCACACAAACAAAAATGAAATACCTCAGCATCTTCCTAACCAGAGAAGTGAAAGACCTTTACAATGAGAACTACAAAACACAGCTCAAAGAAATCCAAGAAGACACAAACAAATGGAAAAATATTACATACTCATGCATGGATAGGAAGAATCAACATTGTTAAGATGTCCATTCTACCAAAGGGAATCTACAGATTCAATGCAATATCCATTAAATTACCAACATTATTCATCTCAGATAGCGAAATGACAATACAAAAATTCATATGGAAACATAAATGATCACAAATAGCCAAAACAATCCTTAGCAAATGAAACAAAGCAGCAGGTATCACTAACAGACTTCGAACTTTACCATAAGGCTACAATATTCAAAACAGCCTGGTATTAGTATAAGAACAGGCATATGGACAAATGGAACAGGAAAGAGATTCTGGAAGCAAAGCCTCAATTTCTCAGCCAACTCATCTTTGACAAAGCCTCCAACCACCACCACTGGGGAGAAAAGAACCTATTCAATAAATGTTATAGGGAAAACTGACTGATCACATGCAGAAGATTGAAACAGGACTCCTACCTATCACCGTACACAAAAAAACCCAACTGTAAATGGATCAAAGACCTAAACGTAAAACCTCAAATTATTATAATCTTAGAAAATGCTGGAGACACCCTTATGAAAATTGGAACTGCCAACCAATTCCTGATTGAAACCCCAAGTGCCCATACCATAAGAGTTAAGATAGACAAGTGTGGACCTCATCAAACTGACAAGTTTCTGCAAAGTAAAAGAAACTATCAAGAGAGCAGGGAGACAGCCCACAGAACGGGAAAAAATATCTGCCAACTTTATATTTGACAAAGTCCTAACATCTAGGATCTACAACGAACTCAAATGTGCCCAAAGCAAAAAAACAAACAGCCCTATTAAAAAGTGGGTTAAAGACATGAATAGACACTTCTCAAAAGAAGATATATGGGCAGTCAACAGACATATTAAAAAGTGCTCAGCCTCACTCACCATCAGAGAGATGCAAATCAAAACCACATTGAGATACCACCTAACCCCAGTAAAAATGGTCATCATCAATAAAACAAACAACAACAGATCCTGGCGAGGATGTGGAGAAAAAGGAATGCTTCTACACTGCTGGTTGGAATGCAAACTAGTGCAACCTCTTTGGAAGACAGTGGGGCGATTCCTGAAAGAACTAGAAATTGACCTTCCATATGACCCAGCAATCCCCCTATTGGGAATATACCGGGAAGAACTCAAGTCATTCTACAAAAAAGATACCTGCACACACATGTTTGTTGCAGCTGTATTCACAATAGCAAAAACATGGAACCCAAACATGCTGCCCATCGAAGCTGGACTGGATTAAAACAATGCAGTACATATACATAATAGAATATATGCAGTCATAAAGAAGGACATACAGACTTCGCACCAACTTGGAAGGATTTAGAGTCTATCATACTCAGTGATCTGTCACAGAAACAAAGAACAGAGTTCCATATGTTCTCACTCATATGTGGACCTTGGACAATTGTCATAATGCTACAAGAAAGGGGCTGGCAGTAGTGGGAAACTGCCAAGGGAGTGGGGGTGGGATTGGCAATTGGGGGAAACTGCCAGGGGAGGGAGGGGCACACCTCACCAACAAGGGTAACTGAATAATAAACATGTGTATACCTAACCTTGAATTGTACGTCACATCTTTAAAATAAAGAAAACAAAATCAATCTATAAAACCTTAAGGATAAAAAATAAAAATATTTAGGATCTAGGGCTAGCCAGAGTTCTTAAGACTTGACCCCCAAAGCACAATCTATAAAAGAAAAATTGATAAAACTAAATTTTATCATAATTTAAAACTTTTCTTTGTAATATATCTTGGTAAGAGGTTGTAAACTACAGATTGAAAGAAAATATTTGAAAACTGCACATCCAACGAAGGACCAGTATCTAGATACAAAAAGTACTCTCAAACTCAAGATTAAAGATCATCCAATTAGAAAATGGGCAGAAGACATAAAGAGACATTTTAGAAAACAGGATATACGGTAGCAAATATACACATGAAAAAATGTTCAGCATCACTAGCCACCAAGGAAATGCAAATTAAAAGCACAATGATATATCACTGCACACCTATCAAAAGGGCTAAAATAAACAGTAGTCCAATAAGCACATGAAAAGATGCTCAACATCATTACTCATTAGGGAAATGCAAATGAAAACCATGAGATACCACTTCACAGCCACTAGGATGACTAATTAACAAAAAGACAGATAATAACAAGAATTGATGAAGATACAGAGAAATTGGAACATATACACTACATCTGCTTTGAAAAATAGTCTGACAGTTTATCAGTAAGCTAAATATAAGGTTAGCTTAGGACACAGCAATTCCACTTCTAGGTGTATTCTGACAAGAACTGAAACCACATGTTAACACCAAAACTTGTACAAAAATATTCATAGCATTATTCATAACAGCCATAAAACGGTAACAACCTAAATGTTCATTAACTGATAAATGAATAAACAAAATGTGATATATCCATAAACGGAATATTATTTGGCCATTAAAAATTATGAAGTACTGATACAGGATACAACATGCATGAACCTTGAAAACTTTATGTTAAGTGAAAGAATTTAGTCAGAAAGGACCACAAATTTTATGACTATATTTTTATGAAATGTTCAGAATAGACAGATCTGTCTAGAAAGAAAGTAGCTTCATGATTACTGTGGGCTGGAGGGAATGGGGTGATCAGGGAATGATGACTAAGGGCTGCAAGTTTTCCTTTTGAGATGATGAAAATGTTTTAATATGAATTGTAATGATAGACTCACAACTCTGAATATACTAAAAGTCATTAATTTGTATACTTTAAATAGGTGAATTGTATGACATGTGAATTATAGCTAAGTAAAGCTATTCCAAAAGTAAAATATAATGATGAAAGCAACAATAACCTGGTGGCTAATAAGAGTATTTTAGTCATTATGTTCTCTAGAAATATACTAAAGGAGGTAGTTTGAGTTGTACTACTACCTTAACTAACTCTGAAGTACTGGCACCATGATGAAATCGAAAGTTACAGACAAAAGCTGGGGAAAACCTAGAATACTTTGAAGATATATACAGCCATGTATCATATAATGATATTCTGATCAACAATGGACACATACAACAGCAGTCCCATAAGATTAAAATTGAGCTGAAAAAAATCCTGAAAAATTGCCTAGTGACATTGTACCCATTAGTAATATTATAGCACAAGGCATTACTCAGGTATTCATGGTGATGCTGGTGTAAACAAACCTATTATGTTGCTAGCCATAAAAAAGAAAAGTACAGTATATGCAATTATATACAGTACAGGTCAGGATTAGTGGCTCTCCCCTGAAATTCCAGCATTCTGGGAGGCCGGAGTGGGAGTATTGCTTGACCCCAGGAGTCTAAGACTAGCCTGGGCAAATAATGAGACCTCATCTCTACAAAAATAATTAAAAAATAAAAATTTGCCAGGCATGGTGGCACATAGCTGTAGTTCCAGCTGTTTATGAGGTTGAGGCAGAAGGACTGCCTGAGCAAGGAGGTCAAAACCATGGTGATCCACTGCCACTGCACTCAAGCCTGGGTGAGAAGGCCTAACATCTAGGATCACAAGGAACTCAAACGTGCCGAAAAGAAAAAAACAAACAGCTCCATTACAAAGTGGGCAATATATATGAATAGACACTTCTCAAAAGAAGACATACGAGCAGTCAACAAATGCATAAAAAAATGCTCAGCCTCACTAGTCATCAAAGAAATGCAAATTAAAACCACACTGAGATACCATCTAACTCCAGTCAGGATGGCCATCATCAATAAAAAACAACAGATGCTAGAGAGGATGCAGCGAAAAGGGAACACTTCCACACTGTTGGTGGGAGTGTAAATTAGTACAACCTCTGTGAAAAACAGTGTGGCAATTTCTAAAGGATCTAAAAATCAACCTCTCATATGACCCTGCAAACTCCCCTATTGGGAATATACCCAGAGGAACTCAAGAAAAAGATACCTGCATACACATGTTTATTGCAGCATTATTCACAATAGCAAAAACATGGAACCAACTGTGCTGCACATTGAAAGAGGACTGGATAAAAAAAAAATGGTATATATACATGATGGAATATTATGTAGCCATAGAGAAGGACAAAATTATGAACTGCACAGCAACTTGGACGGACTTAGAGTCTATAATACTGAGTGATCTACAACAGAAATGAAGAACTGGGCATCAAATGTTCTTACTCATAACTGAACCTTGAACAACTATGGTAATACTATAAGAAAGGGTTTGGCAGTAGTGGAAAGTGCCAGGAGGTGGGGGCAGGATTGGTAGTAGTGGAAACTGCAGGGTGGGGGCACACCTCATCAAGAAGGGTACCTGCATAAGAAGCATTTGTATACCTAACCTTGAATTGTACCCCACATCTTTAAAATAAAAAAATTAAAGAAAAAAACAAACAAAACAATTATGTACATTACATAATATTTGATAATAATATAAACATTTATGTTACTGGTTTATGTATTTACTATACTTTTTGTTATTTTAGAGTATACTTTTTGTACTTATGGGGGAAAAAGTTAACTGTAAAAAAGCCTCAGGCGGTCCTTCAGAAGCATCACAGTAGATGACAACTCCATCACTATTACTACCTCTGAAGACCTTCTAGTAAGATAAGATATAGAGGTGCAAGACAGTGATACTGACTATCCTGACACTGTATAGGCCTAGGCTAATGCATGTGCCTTAGTTTTAACAAAAAAATTTTAAAAGTAAAAAAAAAAATAGTTAATAAGAATATTAAAATTTTTGTACAACTGTATAACATATTCGTGTTTTAAGGTAAATATTATCACAAATAAGACAAAAAGTTAAAAAAAGCTTGTAAGGTAAAAAAGTTACAGTAAGGTAAGGTTGATTTAGTATTGAAGAAAGAAATGTTTTAATAAATTTAATGTAGCCTATGTATACAATGTTTATAAAATCTACCATAGTATATAGTAATGCTCTAGTGCTCCATATTCACTCACCACTCATTCACTGACTCACCCAGAGCTGCAAGCTCTTCCAGTTCTGCAAGTTCCATTCATCGTAAGTGCCCAATAGAGGTGTACTGTTTTTTAAAAATCTTTTATACCATATTTTTACTGTGCCTTTTCTATGTTTAGGTAAACAAATGCTTATAATTGGGTTATAACCATCTCCTTTATCCACAAATCTTCAAATCTTTAAAACCTTCTCCTCATTGGTACTCTCAGTCAATAACTTTGTTTCTAGTTTCAGAGAAAACAAAAGCTATTCAAAGGTAACTTCCTTATCCTACCCTACCAATATTTTCTGCCTCCCCGCCTGTTACAGTGTTCCTCCTCCCAAGACCAACCCTTTTACTTTCATATTGTATAATGAATATTTTTCTTCTATAATAGGTAATTCCTACTAACATACAAGCACATTCTACATTTCTCTCTTTTTTTTTTTTTTTTTGAGTTGGAGTCTCACTCTGTCGCCCAGATTGGAGTGCAGTGGCCGCTCCCGGCCACCGCAGCCTCGACCTGCTGGGCTCCGGCGATACTTCCACCTCAGCCTTCCAAGTAGCTGGAACTACAGGCGCGCGCTACTACGCCTGGATAATTTTTTTATTTATTGTAGAGATGAGGTCTCGCCTGCCCAGGTGGGTCTCGAACCCACGGGCTCAGGCAATCCACTTACCTCAGCCTCCCAAAGGCGTGGGATTACAGACTGAGCCATCGAGCCCGGCTTACATTTCTCATTTTAAAAAAAGAAGAAAAAAATACTTCAGCTTCTGTCCATTTCTTTGCTTTCTTTCATAGAAAATTCTTCCAAAGAGTTTTTTTTTTCCTCTGTCTCCATACCTGGCTTGTCACTCTCTTGAACCCATCCTAATCAATTTGTTGACTTCAACGCTCCACAGAAATCTCTCTCACTAAGTTCACCAAAAATCTCCATATTGCCAAATCCTACAGTTAACCCTCAATCCTCATCTTACTTGATATCTCTGCAACATTTGTGACAAATGATCACTCATCCTGAAAACATTTGCTTCTCTTGGCTTTCATAAGGATAATTTATTCTTATTTTCCTCCTACCTTACTAGCTACTCATTCTCATCTCCTTTACAAGATTCTTTTAATTCCCTAATACTAAACATTGGAATGTGCCAGAGCTGGTCCTTGGATTTATTATCTTATTTATCTATACTCATTCAACAAGTAATTTTATTGGGTCTCATGGCTGTGAATATGATGTATAATCTGATGACTCCCAAATTTATATCTCCATCCTTGAAATCTAAATTTACAAATCCAATTGTGTACTCTGGAACAGATGGTGTAGACCCACTTTTCTCTGTTCCTCCTCTCTAAATACAACTAAATACCATAGAGATAATTTGAAAACAAAAAATAAAAAAGACTCTAAAATATAAAAACAAGGTATATGGGTTAGAAACCTCAAGATTTGAGGAACAACAGAGCTACAATTTTCCTTTTCTTTTTATCTCCTAAAATCCCAGACTAGGTACTGGGGCCTGCAATCCAGAATCACCAGCAGGCATTAACAACAACAACAACAACAACAAATTAAAGTCTGCTTTCTCTGGCCTAAATACTGGGGAAAAGGAGTCAAACAGAAACCTAGGGGGAACCCATGCCTCTGCTCTACAATCAAGACACCGGAGGATAACCTAATTTGCATTGAGAGACAGCTATGAAACCCTAGGGTGACTCAACTTCCACTCTACAATCAGACACCATTAAGCATAAACAACAACAACACATTAAAGCCTACTTTCTCTGGTCTAAATACTGGGGGAAAGGAAGCCTAACAGAAACCTAGGGGGAACTCTAACTCCTGCTCTACAATCAAGGCACTAGAGGATATCCTAATTTGCACAGAGAGGCAGCTAGGAAACTCTTGGTAGACAATTTCCACTCTACAACCAGACGCCATTAAGTGGGTTTATCTTCCCACATAAAGAGCTTCAGAACCCTAGTGGGCAATTCTAACACACTGGCAGCCCATGGGGACAACAGTGAAGCCCCAGCAGGCCAACTTAATCCTGACTCAACACCTATGGTACAGTGGAAGTGGATAAGCTCTGGGCCTACCCTATTTCCACTCCACACCCAGGATACCACCATTTCCTAATCCTCTATCCAATGGCAGAAGAAAATTCAGTCATAGTGGCAAGGAAAGAAGGGAATCAGCAGGAGCTGCAGCAGCATCAGAAGGACAAAACATATCAAAATAACAATAAAATGGCTATGAAAGCTAAACTGCCATTGCACCTAAAACCCACAAAAGTAGGTCAGGACTTATATGCTAAACCCCAAAAGTATGACTGTTTCCTAAAACAGAAGACTTAAACAGGATCAAGAGAAACCTAAAATAGTAATCAAAATGTTCATAATGCAATGGAAAAATCACTCTTCATGTCAAGAACTAGGAAAACCACAATTTGAATGAGAAAAGACAATTAACTAACAAAATTAACTATACCAAAACGACTCTGATGTTCGACTTATCTGACAAGGATTTTAAAGCCACTGCCATAAAAATGCCTCAATAAGTAATTAAAAATTATCTTGAAACAAATGCACACTATCTTGGCAAAAATAGAATTGTTTCATAAAAATCAAATGGAAATGATAGAATTAAAATTACAAAATCCAGAATTTAATAAAAAAAAACCTCACTAGATGAACTCAATATTAGAGATGAAAAAAAATGAGTAAACGTGAAAACAGAGAAGTACAATTTACCCAATCTGAACAAAGAGAGATAATAGCATGAAAAATAAAAAGGACAGCGCCTCAGGGATTTTGGAGCAATAACAAAAGACCAAACATCTATCTGTATCATCAAAGTCCCAGTAGGAGGTAAGAAAGAATGTGGGGTTGAAAAGTTTTTAAATAATAAGAAAAAAACAGAGGAAACAAACAAAACAAATCATTAAATGGAGACTAGTGATGTCAGCAAGATGATGGAATAGAAAGCCAGAGACTTTCCCTCCCCCACTGTAGACACCAATGGAACAATACACAGAACAATTTTCTTTAAGAGAAATCCAGAAACCGTTAGTTAACAGGCATCTGCATCCCAGGCAAGTATAAAACCAGCCACATTGAACCTGGTAGGAAAATTTGTGGTACTCACTTGCCATGGTCTCTCTGCCTTACTCCACATAGCACAATCAGTAGAAAACTCCCAATTCTTGGCTTCTCCCTGGGGAGGGAAAGAGAATACAATATGTCCAACATGAAGATGACTGGTGGGGGGGGCTATGGAAATAGTTTCTACCTCGCCTGTATCTGGGTACTAGAGGGAAGCGGGAGCTGAAGAAATAGTTTCTATCTTGCCTGTATCTGGGTATTAGTGGGAAGGGGTGCCAGGTTGAAGGCTGCTGAGAACCAGGGTGAAAGTTTGGACTAGAATGCACTCACCATACTACCTCCTTCAAGCTTGGCATGGAAAAAGTGAGTGAAAAGTTCCAACTTCTGGCTTCTCTGGGGAGGGAAAGAGTTGAAACATGCATCTAACATTCTGGCTTTTTTGGGTGGCTACTCAAGGAACTGGTTTCTGTCTTACCTATCCCAGAAGGCTGTCAGGACCTAGTATACTCTAGATACCTTGGGGACACTGAGAATAAAAGAGATCTGGGTGATTTGTTGCTACTCCACATAACACACAGTAGAGTGGACAGAAATTAATATAGCTCAATGACCTCTCTGTCAGTGAGGGGAGAGAGAAAAGTAGAGTGTGTGTTCAATGTTCTAGATTTCTGGGGATCTGTCCAAGGGACTTGTTCTGTTTTAATAGATTCAAACTATTGATACAACCCAGCACCCTCTAGAAGCCTGGGAAACACTAAGAACTAAAGAGAAATGCTAATGGATAGTAGGAGATGTTGCCTTCAGCAGTTCCAGAGAACCTGCAGTACCATATATAGACACCAGAGGGAGAAAGATACTATGAATTTCTACAAAAAGAAACCAGCAGATTCTTCTAACTGGGAATTTACGTACACAAGTCCAGAGAAAAAGCATCGACAGAAAAGGTCAGAGAGGATTGTTTTCTAACCAGTTTGATCGGTGAAGGTCTCTCCCTGTACAAAGCTAGTCCATAAATATTTGAAGAGGTGGCCATTTTCTTAAATGCATTAATCCCAACACAAAGGTATGAAACACATAAAAAAACAAGAAAATATGTCATAAAGCCACAGTAGCAAAATAAGTCTCCAGAAACTGATCCTAAAGTAAAGGAGGTATATAAATTATCTGTCAAAGAATTCAAAATAATCATAAAAATGGTCAACAAGCTCAGAAAAATGATTCAGGAAAAAATGAAAATATCAACAAAACAAAAAATAACCAAACAGAAAATTGTGAATCAAAGAATAAATAACTATACTGAAAATTTTATTAGATGAGTCAACAGCAGACTTCATCAAATAGAAAAAGGAAGCAGCAACGCAAAGACCAGGCACTTGAAATTATTAGTCAGAGGAGCACAAAGCAAAATGAATTTAAAAGAGTAGAAAAAGTCTAAAGGACTTACAGGACACAATCAAGTAGACCAATATAAACATTATGCTAGTAAAAGAAGAAAAGAGAGTAAAGGACAGAAAGTTTATTTGAAGAAATAATGGCCCAAATATCCCAAATCTGGCAAGGAAAATATATATCCAGGTTCAGGGAGCCCAAGGTAAACCAATTAAAAACGAACCCAAAGAATTTCATAATGAATACATTATAACCAGATTGTCTAATGTCAAAGACAATGAGAAAACTTTGAAAGGAGGAAAACTGGCTCAATGTACAAGGGAGTCATAAAGCAATCAGTAGATTTATCAGCAGAAACTATGCAGGCCAGGAAAGAATGATACGATAAATTAAAAGTGCTTAATGAAAAAAAAACCTGTCAATTAAGAATTCTATATCCAGAAAAACTGTCCTTCAAAAAAGAGAGACAGACTTTTCCAGATAAACAAAAGTAGAAACAGTTCATCACAACAGTTCATTATACATGCCTTACAAGAAATGCCAAAGCAAATTATTTAAAGTTGGTATGAAAGGACAATAGAAACCGCATGAAAGCATATGAAAGTATAAAGCTCACTGGTAAATGTAAACATATAAATAAAACAGAATATTGCAATACTGAAAAAGTGGTACTTAAATCGCTTTTAATTCTGGCATAGAATATCCTAAAAAGTATAAAAAATAACCACAACTATAAAAATGTTAACAGACATAAAATAGAAATGGATATAATTACTGATATCAATAATATAAAGTGGGGGGAGAATTTAAAGTATAGAGTTTTGTATGTATTTGAAGGTAAGTTGTTATAAGCTTAAAATAGTCTATTATAACAACATGATGTTTATGTAAGCCCCATAGTAACCACACACACACACAAAATACCTAAAAAGGTACACAAGAAAATGGGAAAAGAATAAAAATGTGTCACTACAATAAATGAAACACAAATAAAGACAGCAAGGGAGAAAAACAAAAAGTTACAAGACAAAGAAATTAACAAAATGGCAATAAAAATATTTTCTACTTTTTCAGTAATCATTTTAAATGTCAATGGATTAAACTCCCCAATCAAAAGACAAAGTGACTAAATGGATTTTTTTGTTGTTGTTTGTTTGTTTGTTTGAGTTGGAGTCTCACTCTGTCGCCCAGACTGGAGTGCAGTGGACGCTCCTGGCCACCGCAGCCTCGTCCTGCTGGGCTCCAGGGATCTTTTCACCTCAGCCTTCCAAGTAGTTGGAACTACAGATGTGCACTACCACGCCCGGCTAATTTTTTTGATTTATTGTAGAGATAAAGTCTCGCCAAGTTGCCCAGGCGGGTCTCAAACCTACGGGCTCAGGCAATCCACTCACCTCAGCCTCCCAAAGCGTGGGATTACAGGCTGAGCCACCGAGCCCGGCTGACTAAATGGATTTTTAAAAAAGAACTATAAGACACACATAGACTGAAAGTGAAAAAATTTAAACAGATATTTCATGCAAATGGTAGCAAAAATGGCAGGAGAGGCTATACTGGTACTAGAAAAAAATAAGCTTTAAGCCAAAAACTGTCACAAGAAACAATGAAGAACATTATATAATAATAAAAGGGTTCATTCAAAAGCAATAGATAATTATATACACATATCTCACAGCAGAGCACACAAATATAAGAAAAGGCAATAGACATAACTGAAGAAAGAAACACACAGTAACAAAATATTAGTAAGAGATTTTTGATACCCCATTTTCAAGAAGGGAAAAATCCAGCAAACAGAAGATCAAAAAGGAAGCAGAGGATCTGAACAACACTATAGACTAACTAGACCTAATATATATATACAGAATATTAAATCCAACAGCAAAATACACATTTTCTCACACATACACAGAACATTCTCTAGGATAAATCATATTATGACACAAAACAAGCCTTAACAAGTTCAAGAAGATTGAAATCACACCAAACATCTTTTCCAACCACAATGGAAGGAAGCTATAAATCAATAGCTGAAATTGAAAATTTCAAAACATGTAGATTAAACAACCAATAGGTAAAGAAATCTAAATAGAATTTTAAAATATCTTGAGACAAACAAAAATGAAAACACAACATACCTTAACTTATGGGATGCTGCAAAAGCAGTACTAAGAAGGAATTTTGTAGAGGTAAACATCTACATTAAAAAGAAAAAAAGATTTCAATTAACAACCTAATTTTATACCTCAAGTAACTAGAAAAAGGGCTGAGTGCAATGGCTCACACCTGCAATGTTAGCACTTTTGGAGGCCAAGGCAGGAGGATCTCTTGAGGTCAGGGGTTTGAGACCAGCCTGGTCAGCACAGCAGAACTTCATCTCTTAAAAAAAAAAAGGAACTAGGAAAAAACAAAACCCTTAACGTTAGATGAGGGAAGGAAATAATAAAGATCACAGCAGAAATAAATATAAAAGCCCATGAAAGTATAAAGTTCACAGGTAAAAATAAATAAGAAAAAAGATCAATTAAGTTAAGAGTCGGTTTTTTGAAAAGATAAATAAAATCGACAAACCTTTAGATGTACTAAGAAAAAAAGAGAAAACTCAAAAAATAAAAATTGATAGAGGAAACATTACAACTGATGTCACAGAAATTAACAGGATTATAAGAAATTAATATTAACAAGTATATGCCAACAAATTGAAAAATTTAGAAGTTCCTAGAAACCTATACCTTACCAAGACTGAATCATGAAGAAAGAGAAAATCTGAACATACCTTTAACTAGTAAGATTAACTCGGCAATCAAAAGCTTTCAACAAAGAAAAGCCTGTGACCAGATAGCTTCACTGGTAAATCTCAAGAAAAATTTAAATAAAAATTAATACCAATCCTTCCCAAACGCTTCCAAAATATTGAAAAGAAGACCATACTTCCAAACTCATTTTACGAGGCCAGCACTACCCTAGTAACAAAGCCAAAGACAACACAAGAAAACAATAGGCCAGTATCCTTGGTGAAGCAAAAATTCTCAACAAAATACTAGCAAGACAAATTCAACTGCACATTAAAAGGATTACAAATCATGGCCAAGTGAGATTTATCCATAAGGTGCCAGGAGGGTTGATCATAAGAAAAACACTTAGAATGATACATCACATTAAGAAAAGGAAGATTAAAAATTACATGATCGAGCCGGGCTCAGTGGCTCAGCCTGTAATCCCGTGCTTTGGGAGGCTGAGGTGAGTGGATTGCCTGAACCCGTGAGTTCGAGACCCGCCTGGGCAGGCGAGACCTCATCTCTACAATAAATCAAAAAATCAGCCGGGCGTGGTAGTGCATGCCTGTAATTCCAGCTACCCAGAAGGCTGAGGCAGAAGGATTGCCTGGAGCCCAGCAGGTGAGGCTGCGGTGGCCGGGAGCAGCCGCTGCACTCCAGTCTGGGCAACAGAGTGAGACTTCAACTCAAAAAAAAAAATACATGATCAACTCAACAGATCCAGAAAAATCACTTGACAAACTTCAACAACCTTTCATGATAAAAGCTCTCAAAAAACTAAAAACAGAAGAAAATTATCTCAACAAGATAAAGCCCATTTATGAAAAGCCCACAGCTAGCATCATACTCCGTGGTGAAAAACTGAAAGCTTTCCCTTTAAGATCAGGAACAAGGTAAGTATTCCCTTTGCCACTACTTCTACTCATTGTACATTGGAAATCTTATCCAGAGCAATCAAGCAAGAAAAATAAACAAAACTCATCCAACTGGAAAAGAAGTAGAAAAAGTATCTCTGTTTGCAGATGAAGAATGCAGAAAATCTTAAGGACTCCACAAAAAATCTGTTATGATTAATAAACAAATTCAGTAAAGTTGCAGGATACAAAATCAACATGTAAAAATGAGTTTCATTCCCGTATATTAGCAATGAACAATCCAAAAGAAAATCAAGTAAATGATTGCATCATAAGTGGTATCAAAAGAATAAAATACTTAGGAATAAACTTAATCAAGGTGGTAAAAAAATTTTACACTGAAAATTAGACAACATTGATGAAAGAAATGAAAGAATGTACAATTCAGTTGAACACGTCGATTGGAAGACAATATTATTAAAATGTCCATACTACTCAAAGTGATCTACGGATTCAATGCAATGTCCAACAAAATCATAAAGGTTTTTTTTTTTAAATAGAAATAACAATCCTGAAATTCACATAGATTCACAGAGGACCTCCAATAGCTGAAACATTATTGAGAAAGAAAAACAAAGCTAGACACCTAATACTCCTTGATTTTAAAATGTATTACAAATCTATAGTAATCCAAACAATATGGAACTAACATAATGGCAAACATATAAACCAATCTGGACAAGAATAGTGAGCCCAGAAGTAAATGCACTCATATACAATCAAATGATATTTGACAAGAATGCCAAGACTACATAATGGGGAAAGGATAGTCTCTTTAACAGGTGGTATTAAAAAAACTGGACATCTACATTAACAGGAATGTTATCAGACCCGTATCCTACACAGTACACAAAAATCACATAAATATGAATTAAAGACTTAAATGTAATATTTGAAACCATAAAACTCCTAGAAGAAAAGATGAGGGAAAAGTTTGATAACATTGGTCTTCGGAATTTTTTTACTTTTTTGATAGGACACCAAAGAACACGCAACAAAAGCAAAATAAGACAAGTGGGACTAAAGCAAACAAAAAAGCTTATGCACACTAAAGGAACTCATTGATAGAGTTAAAAGGCAACATACACAATATTTGCAAACACACAACTGATAGGGAGTTGATATCCAAAATAGAGAAGGAACTTATATAATTTAATCAAAAAAAACTCAATTATAATATAGGCAAAAGACTTGAATAGAACGTTTCTCACTTTAAATCAAAGGCTAAAAATGATTAAGCTTAGTGAAAAAGGCATGCCAAAGGCAAGACAAGCCAAAAGCTAGGCCTTGTGTCAGTTAGGCAAGTTGTAAATGCAAAAGAAGAGCTCTTGAAGGAAATTAAAAGTGCTGCACTAGTGAATACACAAACAATACAAAAGCAAAATATTCTATGCCTGATATGGAGAAAGTTTTAGTGGTCTGGATAGAAAATTAAACTAGTCATAATATTTCCATAAGCCAAAGTTTAACCCAGAGCAAGGAGCTAACTCTCTTCAATTCTATGAAGGGTGAGAAAGGTGAGGAAGCTACAAAAAAAGTTGGAAGTTAGCAGAGGTTGGTTCCTGAGGTCCAGGAAAATAAGTTGTCTTCACAACATAAAAGTACAAGGTGAAGCAGCAAGCACTGATGGAGAAGCTGCAGCAAGTTATCTGGAAGATCTAGCTAAGATCATTGCTGAAGGTGGCTACACTAAACAACAGTTTTCCAATGCAGACAAATCAGCCTTCTGTTGGAAGAAGCTACCACCTAGGACTTTCATAGCTAGAGAGAAGTCAATGTCTGGCTTCACAGCTTCAAAAAAAAAAAAAAAAAAAAAAGGTTGACTCTCCTGTTGGGGGCTAATACAGTTGGAGAGTTTTAGTTGAAGTCAATGCTCATATACCATTCCAAAAATCCTAGGGCCCTTAAACATTATGCTAGGTCTACTCTGACTGTGCTCTATAAATAGAACAATAATGCCTGTTTGACAGCACACCAATTAATAGCATGCTTTATTTTAAGCCCAATGTTGGGACCTACTGCTTAGAAAAAAAGAGATTCCTCTTGGCTGGGCTCGGTGGCTCAGCCTGTAATCCTAGAACTTTGGGAGGCCAAGGCGAGTGGATTGCCTGAGCCCGTGGGTTCAAGACCAGCCCAGGCAACTTGGCAAGACCTCGTCTCTACAATAAATCAAAAATTAACCGGACGTGGTAGCGCATGCCTGTAGTTCCAGCTACCTGGAAGGCTGAGGTGGAAGGATCACTGGAGCCCAGCAGGTCGATGCTGGGATGGCGGTGAGTGTGCCACTGCACTCCAGTCTGGGCAACGGAGTGAGACTCCAACTCAAAAAAAAATTCCTCTAAAAATATTACCACTCTTTGACAATGCACCTGGTCACCCAAGAGCTCTGATGGAGATGTACAAGAAGATTAATATTGTTTTCATGTTTGCTAATACAACATTTTTTCTGCAGCCCATGGATCAAGGAGTAATTTTTACTTTCGTCTTATGATTTAAGAAATATATTTCCAGCCGGGCTCGGTGGCTCAGCCCATAATCCTGCGCCTTTGGGAGGCTGAGGTGAGTGGATTGCCTGAGCCCGCGGGTTCGCCTGGGCAGCGAGACCTCATCTCTACAATAAATCAAAAAAAATCTACAATAAATCAAAAAATCACCCGGGCATGGTAGCGCATGCCTATAATTTCGGCTACTTGGAAGGCTGAGGCGGAAGGATCGCTGGAGCCCAGCAGGTGAGGCTGCGGTGGCCGGGAGAGGCTACTGCACTCCAGTCTGGGGGACCGAG
>NW_006998158.1:0-3696 GCF_000164805.1 Carlito syrichta | reverse complement strand
CTACTAGCTACAAAGCTAGCCAGCTGGCTGGCAAGCTGACTTTACTAGCTGACTTAACTAGCTAGCCAGTTGACTGGCATGCTGACTTACCTAGCTGACATAACTAGCAAGCCAGCTGGCTGGTCAGCTGAATTAAGTAGCTGACTTAACCAGCTAGCCAGCTGGCTAGCCAGCTGACATAACTAGTTAGCTACCTAGCTAGCCAGCTGGTAAGCCAGCTGAATTAACTAGCTGACGTAAATAGCTAGCCAGCTGGCTAGTCAGCTGACATAACTAGCTTCCTACCTAGCTAGCTGGCTAGTCAGCTGACATAACTAGTTGAATTAATTTGCTAGCCAGCTGACTAGACAGCTGACTCAACCAGCTGAATTAACTAGTTACCAGGGTGGCTAGACAGCTGACATAACTAACTCTCTACCTAGCTAACTAGCTGTCTAGCCAGTTGACTTACCTAGCTGATTAATTAGCTTGCCAGCTGGCTAGCCAACTGACTTAAGTAGTTCGCTACCTAGCTAGCCAGCTAGTTAGCCAGCTGAATTAACTAGCTGATTTTAATAGCTGGCCTGCTTGCTAGTCAGCTGAATTAACTAGCTTGCTGTATAGCTAGCCAACTGGCTAGCCAGCTGACTAAACTAGGTGACTTAACTAACTAGCTTTCTGTTTAGCCAGCTGACTAAATTAGCAAGCTACCTAGCTAGCCGTATGTCTAGTCAGCTGACTTAACTAGGTGACTTAACTAGATAGCTTGCTGGCTAGCAGGCTGACTCAACTGCCTAGGTACCTAGCTAGCCAGCTGGATAGACAACTGACTTCATTATCTAGCTAGCTACATATCCCGCTGGCTTGCCAGCTGACTTATCTACCTAGGTACCTTGGTAAGCAGCTGGCTAGTGAGCTGACTTAACCAGGTTACTTAACTAGCTATCTAACTGGCTAGCCAGCTGACAACTAGGTAGCAACCCAGCTAGGCAGCTGGCTATCCAGCTGACTTAACTCGCTGACTTAACTAGCTGGCAAGCTGAATTAACCATCTGACATAAGCAGCTAGCTACCTAGCTACCAATATGGGTTATGTAACTGGTGTAAAAGGCTAGCTATCTAGCTAGCCATCCTTCTTAACTAGATGACTTAACTAGCTACCTAGCTTCATTAACTAGCTGACTTATAGAGCTAGTTTTCTAGATAGTCAGCTGACTAAACTAGCTGTAATAACTAGCCAGATGACTAGTCATCTCATTTAACTAGCTTTTGAACTAGCTAACAAGCTGGATAGCAAACTGTCTTAATGAGCTGACTTAACTAGCTAGCCAGCTGGTTGCCAGCTGACTCAACTAACTGACAACTTGCTAGCCAGCTGGTGGCCAGCTGACTTAACTAGCTGACTTAACCAGCTAGTTAGCTGGCTAGCCAGATGACTGAATTAGCTGGCTACATATCTAGTCAGTTGGCTAGCCAGCTGACTTACCTAGCTGACTTAAGCTAGCAAGCTTGATAACCACCTGTCCTACTCTCTGCATAGCCAACAGGCTAGCCAACTAATTAACTAGCTGACTTGAAAAACTATTCTGCTGGCCAGCAAGCTGACATATGTACCTACCTACCTAATCAGCTGACTAGACAGCTGACTAAATTAGCTGACTAAACCCATTAGCCAATTGGCTAACCAGCTGACTTAACTCGCTGACATCACTAGCTAGCCAGGTAGCTATCTAGCTGACTTAACTAGCTAGCTACCTACCTAGACAGTTGGCTAGCCAGCTGTCTTAACTAACTGAATTAACCAGCTAGCCAGCTGGCTAGCCAACTGACTTAACTACCTCGATACATAGCTAGCCAGCTGGCTATGAAGTTGACTTAAGTAGCTGACTTAACTAGCAGCTACCTAACTAGCCAGCTGTCTTAAATAGTTAGCTAACTGGATAGCTACATAGCTAACAAGCTGACTTAAATAGTAAGCTGCCATGCTAGCTAGCTGATTTAACCAGCTAGATTACTAGTTATCTTAATCGTTATCTAACTTGCTAGCTAGGTGACTTAATCATCTGACTTACCTCGTTAGCTAATGAGCAGGCTAGCTAACTCATCCAGCTGACTTAACTCGTTAGCTATCTAGTTAGCTAACTGACCATCCAGCTGGAATAACTTGTTAACTAACTAGCTAGCTAGGCTACTCAACTAGCTGCCTCAATCCGTTTTGTTACTAGCTAGCTAGCTGATTCAACCAGCTGATTTACCCTGTTAGTTAACTAGCTAACTACCTGACTCTACCTGCTCACTTAAAACTTTAGCTAAATAGCTAGCTAGCTGTCTTAACAAACTGACTAAATTAGAAGCTGACTCATCTAGCTGACTTAGCTAGCTGACTTAACTACTTACCTATCTGATTTAACTGACTTACTTAACTAGTTAGCTAGCTGAATTAACTACGTGAATTAAATAGTTTCCTAACTAACTGAATATTGAGCTGACTTATTTAATTAGCTAACTCTTTAGGTAGCAGACTTAAGTAGCTAACTTAAATAATTAGCTAACTAGTGAGCTGGGTGACTTAGCTTACTTAGCTTGCTAGCTAGTTAGCTAGCTCACTTATCTAGCTGACAACTATTTGGCTAACAAAATGGCTAGCTAAATTAATGAGTTGGTTAATGAGCTAGATAACTGTTTCAACTAGTTGATAAACGAGTTAAAGAGCTGGCTTAGCTAGTTGGTTAACGAGTTAGCTATGTGACTTAACTTGTTGGCTGATGAGTCGGCTGTCTAGCTACCTGGTTTAACACGTTGACCAACTACTCGGCCAGCTTGTTAGCTGGATTAACTAGTTGGCCGACTTATCGTTCGATGATTTAGTTTGGTTAAATAGTTGACTGACGATTTGGTCCCATAGTTAGTTCGGGTTAGTATTTGGCTGGGTACTTTACTCACCTAATTAGTCGGCCTAGTTGGCCCACTAGTTAACTGACCTAACTAGTCGGGAGTCTACTTAGTTGACCTAACTTGTTGGCTGACCAGTCAGCCTACTAGTCAGACAATTGGTTAGCTGACAACTAGATGGCCGGCTAGTAGACCGAAAGGTTAACTGACTTAATTAGTCGGCCAGTGAATGGGCAGACAAGTGAGCTGATGTAACTAGTTGTCCGGAGATAAAGTCGACTGGTCAGCTGAATTAACTAGTCTGCTGGCAAGTGAGCCAATGCATGCAATGCCATAACTAGTCGGCCGGCTAGTGAGCCAACTATTGAGCTGACTTAATTAGCAGACTGGCGAGCGAGCCAACTATTTAGCAGACCTGTTTGCCTGTGAGCGAACCGACAAGTTTGACCTGTTGCCTGGCGTGCGACACGACTAGTCTGCTGACCGGTTGGCAGGCAATTGAGCCTACTAGTTAGCTGACCTGATGGAAATCAAGGGAGCCCACTAGTCAGCTCACCAGCTAGCTGAGTTGCTATCCGAGTAGTTAGCTAAGTAACTAGCTGATTTGCTAGCTGCCTTAACTATCTAGCTGACTAGCTAGCTGACTTAACCTACTAGCTGACTAGGAACCTAACTGGCTGACTAGCTAGGTACCTGAATAGTTAACTGACTTGCTAGCTCACTTAACTTGCAAGTTGGCTATCTAGCTGACTTAACTAGCTGACTAGCTAATTGGCTGGCTAGCTGGCTAGCCTGCTGATTTAACTAGCTAGCTACCTGGTTGGT
>NW_006998157.1:0-597 GCF_000164805.1 Carlito syrichta | reverse complement strand
CAAGAATATCAGACGCCACTAATAAGGCAAAGGAGTATCAGACGGAATAAATAAAACAAGGAGTATCAGACGGCTCTAAATAAGGTAAGAAGTATCAGAGGGCACTAATAAGGCAAAGTAGTATCAGACGGCATTAATAAGGCAAGTAGGATCAGACGGCACCAATAAGGCAAATAGTATCAGACGTCAATAATAAGGCAAGTAGGATCAGACGGCACCAGTAAGGCAAGTAGTATCAGAAGGCATCAATAAGGCAAGAAGTGTCTTATGGCACTAAGTCAATTAGGATCAGGTGGCACTAATAAGGCAAGGAGAACCAGACGCACTAATAAGGCAAGTAGAGTCAGACGGCACTAAGAAGGCAAGTAGTGTCAGACGTCACTAACAAGGCAAGTAGTATCAGACGGCACTAACAAGGCAAGGAGTATCAGAGGGCACTAACAAGGCAAGTAGTATCAGACGGCACTAACAAGACAAGTAGTATCAGAGGGCACTAACAAGGCAAGTAGTAACAGACGAAACTCACAAGGCAAGTAGTATCAGGCGACACTAGCAAGGCAACTAGAATCTGCCGACACTAAGAACACAAGTAGTACG
>NW_006998156.1:0-740 GCF_000164805.1 Carlito syrichta | reverse complement strand
TGGGAGAGGCCGAGACGGGAAGACGACCAGAGCTAGGAGCTAGACCATGCTGGACACCATAGCAAGCCCACACTCAGCCCCAAGCAAAATCAAAATTATCTTGGTGAGAGTAGGAATGACGGGAGGATCACCTCAAGCCCAGAGTTCAAACCAGGCAGGAAGACTAGGATGTCAACCAAATGGAAAGCCTGTTGTCACAGCAGATTGGAAGGCCGAGGCTGAGAGGAAGGATCAAGTTGGGTGCTTTTAGAGCAGCCAGGGTTATCTAATGAGGAAAAAAAGAGGAGAAAGGAAAAGAAAGAAAGAAAGAAAGAAAGAAAGAAAGAAAGAAAGAAAGAAAGAAAGAAAAGAAAAGAAAAAAAGAAAGAAAAGAAAAAAAGAAAGAAAGAAAGAGAAAGAGATTCTAAGTCAACAAAAAATCCATTTACTGGCAAACCTTATGACCTCAGCCCTTCCCCCCGCCAACCCCACATAGAAGAATCCCCCAAGCTCGGCACCTTCCAGCCTCAACCACCGCCCAATGGCTTGCCACCGAGAGAGGTAGGGGTTTTAGTGCGGGAGCTCCAGAGGCTCACTGGCTGGGTTTCTTCCAGCTCTCATCTCCTAGGTGACAAATGTGCCCCAGGTAGGCCAGCCCTCCAACTTGGCAATGAGGACTTTATTCCAAGAAAGGCTGGGGACACATTCCTCCCCCAGTCCCATTTTTCCTGGCTCTAAAGCCAGTCGCCCTTGAACACCCC
>NW_006998155.1:0-3230 GCF_000164805.1 Carlito syrichta | reverse complement strand
TTTGTATTCAGTTGCAGTAGGAGATGCTTTGACTCTGATATTTGCTCAGCCTTGATTCTTCTTTGATTAGGCCTTTGAATTTGTTGTATTTTGAAACAGAGCACTGATCTCTTTGGATGTCTTACACATTCTTTTCTGATCAAACCCTTTGTCCCAAGGCTGAATCAGGTAGGGGCTGGAGCTCCCGAGAGTCTGCACTTGCCCTGTCCCTCTAGTGAATATACTTTCAGGATACTCCCTCTGGGTAATGATCAACCCCTGAGAAGTTAATTCCCCTGTCACAGAGATTAGGTCTGTCACTCCCTGGTGAGCAAGCCAGAGCACTTTCTTTCTCAGTTTTCAAGATGGTAGCAGAGTGCCTCTTTCATCTTCTCCAGTGGGTCTCTGCCACTGGGTTATCACACTGTGCTCCCTCCACAGCACTTGCTCCAGTGTCTAGGCAGGTGCTACAGTGGTGAGGCCAGGCCTGAAGCCAGCAGTCTCTTTAAACAGCTTCTTCCCAAGAAGGGGTTTATTTATTTTAGAATATTGGTGCTCAGCTTCTGTATCCTGGGAAGTGCTAGGGACCAAGCAAAGAAGTCTCAGTACTAACTGCTTCAACAGGAGAGCCCTGGCCACTTGCTCCCAAGCACCTACTCAGTGGCTACATGCCCACCTACTCACTGACACATATGCAAAATTTTCCAAACACTCACTCACACCTGGTCTCACTTAGTCTAACTAGATCCACTGCCATCTTCCTGAGAATCCACTGGCAATCTTTTTCACTGTCTTTTCAGTCATCGTCAGACACTATGCATAGTTACTGATGATTTTGGAAGCCAAGACATGCCATTCTATCTCTGAAGCTAGGAAGTGACAGTGGATGTGAGCAAATGTGAATCTCAGAGTCTCATTTCCAGGCTTCCAAAGCCATGACCAATGGTATGTAGAGAACTCATGGAATTTGTACTTTCTTTTATCTGGATGAAGGGATCCCTTGATCCTTGTCCTCCTGATGCCCTTAAATCACCAGAATTCATTTTAGAAATCTAGCCCCATCTCCTATTCTTTAGAGACATTCTCACTCACAATTCTTGGTAGTGTACATTTTTTAGTCACATTTACAGTCTTACACTCTGCTTTGGAGACAGTATGTCATATAGGGGAACTAATTCTCAGCTAACTGCCTATGAATTTTATCATTTCTAAGTTTCCTTATATGTTATGTGCCCTATGGCTATGTGGTCCTCTAGATAAATGGGCAGCAGCAAGAGATGTACAAATTATTAACTACTTAATTAAATGAATGATTTCTGAAAAGGAATGAAGAAGAGGTGATAACAGAAATATCTATCTATCATCTATCCATCTGTCTATCAATTTACATATTTATACCTACCTAAGCATCTCCAGTAGTGGACTGCTCTCCTGGCCATTTTTATCAGAGACATAAAGAGTTCCTTTTGAGATCAATGTTGTGCATGTGCCACCCTCTTATGGTCAAGTGTGCGAGGCATCATTAGGTTTCTTCTTGTTATTTCAAAAGGCCACTTCTAAAATAATTGCAAATGTAATTGCAAATGTTTGCATATGTTCATGCATGCTTTATGCCTGATATGTGTAAAAAAATATAATTGGTTTCCAGGTACATTTAACCAGTGTGGCCACATTAGATAGTGAAACATAGTTTTCATTTTAATGTCAATGATTTATGAACTGAGATTTCCCCACCATGTCTGGGTATGAAATGCTATGGGGACTACAGAATATTTTGCTGCTTAATGCCCTAATTTCCACCGAAGTGATTGTAGTGTCTTTAGGCTTGGGCCCCAAGTGACCCAGTCAGCCTGGACTTGTATCACACATTTGTTGTACCTCTAGGGAACTTTACCTCTTCTATACCACAGGACTCCCTCAGCTTTACTGGGTCATATTTTAAGGACAAGGCGAGGGATACCAAGAAGCAGAGGCTCCAGTTCTCAGTTATAATTGGATTTTACCATCATTTTATTCACTAATCTCATGAAGGCAGGATGAAGCTGTCAGATGTTTGTTGAGGGAAGGGACATCCTCTTTTATCTTCTTTAAACCAAGTACATCTTGGATTTTTATGAAGGTTTAAACTAATATTTACAGAAATGTTCAACGTATTGCCTCAAATCTGCATTGAATAAAGAGTTTGAAGCCTGGACGGGATGTGTTATTTTGCCACTTTGCTCCCTGATTCCAGAAGAGGCAATGACACTTGCAAAATTTAGAACTGGATAAATGTCCTCAGTATAAGGTACTTATCACTCAGCTATTCCTCCTTCTTGGTTCTCTCTCAATATTTTCTAGTACAGATGATCCCACATTTTTTAAGTCTAAAAATGCATGAGTATTAGTCCCTTTTCTGGTCTACAGCCAATACTCCATAAGTTTTGAAGTAATAATTTAGATTTAAATAAATTCATATTCACCTTTTCATTTCATTGTTTAGAAGAGATCACTACACAGTCTGACCAAAATAATTCCAGAGAGACGCTCATTGCTCACATACATTAACTCTGGTACCTGAATTTCTCTTGAAAAATGAAACACAATTTCATTTTTAACCTTTTGCAACAAATCTGTATTGAGACCCAATTGTGAACCAAGCCCTGTGCTAGATACTAAGTTTAAAGGTGACATGAAAGAAAGAAGGAAAAAAGAGAGAGAGAGAGAGTTTAATTTATAACCTTCTGAAATTCATAAGGAAGACCACAAATACTCCCATGAATTTTTTTTCAGAAGTTCCTGAGATAAAACTGGCAGAAGCTATAATTCTATTTTGGATGGAAGTAGCTGTGGAGCCAATTTTTTTGCTCCATGGCCATAGCAAATACTTTGCCTAAAAATAAACAAAAAAATCCTGTGAGCCATTTCTAGAGAGAATAATGAAAAATGTGTGTGCATATACATACCTATAGCCTTGTGAAAATCAAAGCTAGTAACTCAAGTACAATATCTATTTATAATTCTTTTCTCTTTTGTCACGGGGAAATAGGCAAAATACTGAATCCAAAGTTTACTTACATTTGTCCTTTCTTTCCCAATCCATTTCCACTGTTATTTTTTGTTTTCGTTTGTAATCCATTTAGTTTCATTTACTTTTGTTTCATTTACTTTGTTGATTTCAGTCATTTCTATAGAATATATATATATATAAATACATATATATATATATAGTTAATATAATCCCCAAAGATACAAGCATACACAAACAAAAA
>NW_006998154.1:0-2988 GCF_000164805.1 Carlito syrichta | reverse complement strand
GCGAGTTCAGGCCTGGTTCCAGGGAGTGAGTAGACTGGGTGGGAGGGACGCAGGCTGCCTCCGTCCTGACAAGCTCCGTCACATGGTGGAGGGCCAGCCAGGGGGTTGCTCCTGCCAGGATGGGCTCCCACAGTGCCCTGGCCTGGCTTAGCTGCTGACCCGAAGCAGAGTGAGAGACCCGCGGCCTCTGTCCAATTGCCGGGCAGGTCTGAGGTGGGTCCGGGGCTTGGAAGGGGCTCACTCCACCCAGCGCCCCACAGCGAGACATGATGGCCACCTTCCTGACCACCGCTGTCTTGCCTTCCTGCTCACCTCTCTGGGTGACCTTCAAACTTACCTGTGCTTTCTTCTGCTTCTTATACATTCACTGAATTAAAAAAATAAAAAATAAAATGCATAAAAATTTTAATAGCTCCATTTTCATTTATGGAAGTTCTACTTTTTTAATTTAAAAAATTTTAAATTTATTTTATTTTAAAGATGTGGGGTACAATTCAGGATGAGGTCTACAAGTGGTCATCGTACAGGTAAAGACTGGGCCTCTCTTTGGTCCCCACTTTGCCTGGTTTGAGATTAGGTTCCCTTATTGATATTGTGTCCCCATCCCCATACCAGCAGTATCCCACTACTACAAATCTCTTTCTTATAGTATGATGGCAAATGTTCAGGGTCCGTTTATGAGTAAGCACATTTGGTACTCTGTTATTTGTTTCTGTGATCGATCACGGAGCATTATAGACTCTAAATTCAGCCAGCGTCCATATATTTGCCCTTCTTTATGGCTGCATAATATTCCATCCTGTGTATATACCACATTTTTTCAGTTTCAATGGGAGGCATGGTTGGGTCCACGTTTTTGCTGTTGTGAATAGCGCTGCAATAAACATGCATGTGCAGGTATCCTTTTTATAGAATAATTTGAGTTCCTGTGGGTACACCCTGTATGGAGACTGTGGGATCTTATGAGAGAGATCAATTTCTAGTTCTTTTAGGAATCACCACAGTTTTCCATAGACGCTGAACTAGTGTGCACTCCCACTAGCAGGATAGAAGCATTCCCTTTTCTCTGCATCCTTGCCATTATTTTATTAACGATGTCCATTCTTACTGGGGTAAGGTAGTATCTCAATGTGGTTTTGATTTGTATTTCTCTGTTAATTAGTGAGGTTGAGTGCTTTTTCATGTGTCTGTCGACTGTTCGCATGTCTTCTTTTGAGAAGTGTCTATTCATATATTTTGCCCACTTTCTAATGGGGCTGCTTGTTTTTTCTTTTGGCATGTTTGAATTCCTTATAGACCCTGGATGTTAGGCCTTTGTCAGATATACAGTTGACACATGTTTTTCCCCATTTTGTGGGCTGCCTCCCTGATTTTGTGATGGCTTATTTTGCTTTGCAGAAGCTTTTCAGTTTAGTGAGGTCCCACTTGTCTATCTTATCTCTTATGGCATGGGCTTTTGGGGTTTTGATCAGGAATTGGTTGGCTATTCCAATTTCTGTGAGGTGTCTCCTGTGTTTTCTAAGATTTTTAAAGTTTGGAGTTTTATATTTAGGTCTTTGATCCATTTGGAGTTGATTTTTGTGTATGGTGACGGGTAGGGGTCCTGTTTTAATCTTCTGCATATGGTCAGTTAGTTTTCTCAGCACTGTTTACTGAATAGGTTCCCCTTTCCCCAGTGGTTGTTGGTGGAGACTTTGTTGAAGATGAGTTGGTTGAGAAATTGAGGTTTTTGCTTCTGGAATCTTTATCCTGTTCCATAGGTCCATATGCCTGTTCTTTCCCAATATCAGGTTTTTTTTTTTTCAAATCTGCTTATTGATTTTTTCAATGTTAATTTTTTACAGTTTTTTTACTACTGTTTATTTCTCTACCAATTTCAACACCTCTGTTTTAGGTCTCTATTTTTTTTTCATTTATGTTTGTTCTGTGACTAGTAATCTTTTCTGAATCCATGGGTTTTTGACTGTGGTAGATTGCTTCCATACGTGGTTATCAGTATTTATTGTGAGGTTTTTTTTCCTTCAGTTTCCTTTTTCCTTTTTTTATGGTACAAGATACCACCTGGTTATCCAAGAGCCCCTCAGACTGACATTTATTAGCTTTGTCACATGCCCCAGGGATATTCCTGGCTTAGAATTGATTTTGTATTAATTTTTTGACCAGGATCCTCCCAGTAAGCAGTAGTAAAGAGTCAGGCTTCCAGGCCACTTTGGGATGGGCTTGTACTCTGGTTTCTCACTGGCATCCCACTTCCTTCCCCCACAGTACCGTGGAAGGGCATTTCACGCTCACCAGGGCCAGTAGACAGGCTTGGTCAGTCCTGTGGCTATGCTGGGAGGTCCCCCAGGTCTAGGTCTGCCAGCCCCCTGGGCCTGAGGCATCAGCATCCCCTTCTAACAGGGAACACAGGCTCCTTGAAGTTAATGCCCAACAGCCAGGACTCCATGCTCAGCCAGAAGCCTCACGCTGTGAAGGGAGAAGCCCGAAATGCTGCTTGGCTTTGGCCCTTGCTGTGGGAGACCCAGAGCTCCAGCTCACCCTCAGGCTGGAACCAGGGGCTGGACTCTCACATCTGCATTTCAGAGGTCACTCTTAGAGCAGCAAGGGGGAAGGCATTTGGGGGGAAGTTGGAAGCAGGAGCCAGGTCTGGGGTCAATCAACACTCTCAGCAAGACACAGGAGGACCTACCCAGAGCAGGGACCGGAGACTGTGGGAAATGCTGGACTTAGGACAGACTGAGTTTTTCTAGTAGAAATTGACCATGAAAATAGGGGAAGGGGGTAGGGTAGAAGAGAAATCGCAGGGGAGTGTTTGAAGACACTTGGACCCTGACTGCAAAGGAGAGATTGTAATTGGTGTTGAAAATCACCTCTTCCTCTGAAAGAGATGGAAGGAAGAAGGGAAGGAAAGAAAGAGGGTGAGGGAGAGAGGAAGGGAGGGAAGGAAAGAGGGAAAGAGAGAGGGAAGGGGAGAGGGAAGGAAGGAAG
>NW_006998153.1:0-803 GCF_000164805.1 Carlito syrichta | reverse complement strand
TAGGAGGTACAGTTTATTTCCCTGCCCCTTGAGAGTTCATTGGGTTTAGCTGTTTACGTCTGACAAATAGACTATGGCAAAGGAAACATCAGTAACCTGGCAGATGGTACCCTGACAAAGTGACCAAGTTAGCATCAACTGTAATAATTCATGTTGATATCATGTAGACACTAATGTGTTGTGATAAAGAGCACACTTCACCTCTGTGGAATTCTTCCCCCAAATTTATAACTCCTAATAATGAGAAAACACTAGGCAAACCCAAACTGAGGGATGTTTTGTAGTTCTCTTCAAAAATGTCAGTCATTGAAAAACAAGGAAAAACCAAGAGAATGTCACAGATTAGGAGAGATTAAAGATACATCACGACAAAATGCAGTATGGTATCCAGTATGGATCATGAAGGGCATTAGTGGAAAAAGAAACTGATGAAATTCAAACAAAGCTTGTAGTTTAGTTAAGTTTGTAGTTTGCTGTGCCTGTGTAAAGTTTTGATAACTGTACTATCATTATGTAAAATGTTAACATTAAAGGAAGCGGACAGAAGAGCATACAGAAACTCTGTGCTATCTTTATACTTCTTGCATAAATCTAAAATTATTTCAAAACAGAAAGGTATCAGATAATAATAATAATAAATCAACATGCAGAAATATAATATCTTGCCAGTGAGGGGAATTCTGAAACTTAGTTTCCCCTGTAGAGAAAAAGATTATCCTGAAGCAAAAGGAAAATGAAAAAGGTAAACCCTAATCCACTGAAATAAGACAGCCACACTGAAGGAAAGGAGGTACCTATAGAAA
>NW_006998152.1:0-843 GCF_000164805.1 Carlito syrichta | reverse complement strand
AAGCCAACTAGCTATGCCAGCTGGCTAGCTAGGTAGCTAGCTGGTAAGTCAGCTAGCTAAGTCAGCTTGCCAGCTTGTTAAGTCAGCGAGTTAAGTCAGCTGGGTAGTCAGTTGCTTAGTTGGGTAGCTAGCTAGTTAATTCAGCTGGCTAGTCCGTTAGCTAGGCAGTTAAACAACCTTGTTAAGTCAGCTCACTAACCAGCTGGTTAGCTAGGTAGCTAAGTCAGTTGGCACACCAGTGGGCTACTTAGGTAGCTGGCTAGTTAAGTCAGCTGGCTAACCAGCTGGCTAGGTAAGTAGCTAGGCTGTTAAATCAGCCTGCTAACCAACTGGCTAGCTAGTTATGCTACCAAGTTAAGTCAGTTGGCTTGACAGCTGGCTAGCTAGGTAGCTAGATAGCTAAGTCAGCTGTCTAGCATGCTGGCTGGATAGTTAAGCCACCTAGTTAAGTTAGATGACTAGTCAGCTGGCTAGCTATATAGCAAGCTAGTTAATTCAGCTGACTAGCAATCAGGCCTACTATGTAAGTCAGCTAGTTATGTCAGGTGGCTTGACAGCAGACTAGCTAGGTAGCAAGATAGTTAACTCAGTTGGCTAGCCAGCTGGCTAGCTAAATAAGTCAGCTAGTTAATTCATCTGGCTAGCCATTTGGCTCACTAGTTAAGTCACCTTGTTTAGTCAGGTGGCTAGCCAGTTGGCTAGCTGGTTAAGTCAAGTAGTTAAGTCAGCAGGCTAGTCAGCTGGCTAGCTAGGTAGCAAGCTAGTTATGTCAGCTGGTTAGCAAGCGGGATAGCTGGTTAAGTCAGCTAGTTATTTCAGTTGGCTTCCCAGCTGGCTAGCTAG
>NW_006998151.1:0-609 GCF_000164805.1 Carlito syrichta | reverse complement strand
TTCCTCTGTCCTCTTTGGACTCTGAAGCCATAACTCAGCCCATGAGATCAAGGCCAATAATAAAATGGCTACAAAATAGAAGCTGGCCTGAAGGGGGAGGCTGCGAGTCCTAGAATCTAAATTAGTGCCATAGAATTAGGTAGTAGGTGGAAATACGCAGATATTGCTGGCTAGCAAGCTGGTGAAACTTGCTGTGTGGTGGCAAAAAGTTGGTAATTGTTTTTGAGGGATAGATTTATTACCTTAATTGTGGTGATGGTACCATGAGAATATGCAGATGCCCAAACTCATCAAATTATATACATTAAACATGTACAGATTTTTAATATCAGTTATGCCTAAATTAGTGAGAGAAAGAGAGAGAGAGAGAGAGAGAGAGAGAGAGAGAGAGAGAGAGAGAGAGACAGTGCCAATCTTAGATTTGAAAAAGGTTCAAAAAATGGCCTCCAAGAAGAATTAATATTAACATTGGGATCCATAATCAACGGGTATTTGGTAAAACTTACTGAATTTGTGGGGAGTTAGACCAGCAATAGATTGAGTCTGTTGCATTAGGGGACTGGTGGGGAAATGTTACAGTGGAGTGTGTGTTGGCTGTTTCTTGACACT
>NW_006998150.1:0-695 GCF_000164805.1 Carlito syrichta | reverse complement strand
GAAGTTTGATACTATTTAGTACACTAAACTGATTTCCAAGGTATTCCCTCAAAGACTATGGAACAGGGAGCTTGGGAAGAACAAAAAAAATACCTGGATACATGAAATACAAAATAACAGAAGAATCTAATCAGAATCCCAGCAAAGGAGAGCAGAGTGGTGCTCAGGGTTGGGCAGAGACTAGAGACCATTCCATTCTCAGCAGCTCCAACTGACTGAGTCCTTCCTCCACAGGACCCAGCATCCCTGAGGCAGGGGCAAATGACGCAGGCAGTTGCACTGGCGTGGGTGTTGCAGCCGGAGGAAGGAGGCTGGCAAGGGACTGACCATGGGTGTTGCAGCCGGAGGAAGGAGGCTGGCAAGGGACTGACCATGGGAATGTCGGAAGGGGTTAGACTGGATGGGGAAGCCCGGGGGCGTAGCAGGCCCCAGGGCTTCTCAATAACGACCAAGGGCAGGCACAGAAATAAGAAATTGAGAGGTCGTTGTCAAAAGGCTGACACGGGGTGGTGAGTAAGGTTACAGAGCTGGGCAGTTCCAGGGACCCCCATCCAGAGAGTAGCTGTGGGGTTGTGTGCTTAACCACAGAGTAGTAGGAGAACAGCTGGTCAAGGACACGGGAGGTCACAATGTGGGTTGTCCTCACGGACACGGCAGGCACCACACAGATCATCCTGGTCGCGGGAGTTGGGGAA
>NW_006998149.1:0-784 GCF_000164805.1 Carlito syrichta | reverse complement strand
GGGGAGTGACTGAGAGAGCTGGAGGTTTAGACAAGAAAAAGAGGAACCTTGGAGTATCATCATGTGGAGGAAGATGAGACATACTTTAGCTATAAAGATAAAGAGAGTTAAGATCAAAGGCTTTGATTAAGAAAGGAAAACACCTTTTTCAATTTGAGCTTTGCGTCCTCATATTTGGAGCAATCCAGAATTAGAATGGGCTGCTTTGTGGGGTATCAAATTAATTCCCTTCACTGGAAATATTCAATGACTGCAAAGAGTATTAGAGAAACTTGGAGTTACAGAGATCTCTCCCAACATTCTTTTAATTCCTTATCTTTCAAGTGTTTGTATCAATGCTATCAGCATTCTCTTATAGGTTTCAACACTGACTTCAACATTATTTTCTTCTTTTGCTTATGAGTTAGAAGATGCAAGAAGAGTTGCTCTAGTGGAAGAGGAGAAAGGTTTAGCAGAATAATGGCATGTACTGGAAATTTGGGGGGACAAATAACATCATCAGTTAGCAAGATAATATCTCTGAAACTGGCATCACCAGGTAAAAGTGGTGGTATTCTTCTCATAAGACAATAGATCTCCTGTAAGATTCACTCTACTGTATGTTTTTAAATAGTGGCAAAAACTTGTTGTAGTGCATTCTCCCAACTTGTCTAAGCTTATTGCACTCCCCCCGGTGACCAATGACAAGCTTTTTTTTTTGAGTTGGAGTCTCACTCCGTTGTCCAGACTGGAGTGCAGTGGCCGCTCCCGGCCACCGCAGCCTCGACCTGCTGGGCTGAATCCA
>NW_006998148.1:0-729 GCF_000164805.1 Carlito syrichta | reverse complement strand
CCCAAATTTCATTTTTCCTATAAAGGTGGAAACTTTTTTTGATGCTCTAGGTTTTTCACTAAGAAGTGTTTAATTGGCTACCAGTTTTACAAAATGCACAAATATGTCTGTACATAACAAAAATCAAATACATTTAGTAAAATGATAGGTTTAGAAAATTTATATTTTTGGTTAATTATTGACTGTACCCCAAATGTCTTAAAAATCTAAGCAGTTTTCATGTCCAAGTGAAAGAGAAAAGGGTCACACCAAGTGACATAAAAACACACACGTGGCAATCCTATTTGGGAGGGTCTTTTGCTACTGAGACATGCAATCTGTATTTTATCAGAGATTTTTGACCTTCACTTGGTGAAACCCTTTGTACTAATCATGAAAAGGTGGCATTAGCTGAATGTTGCTTTAAGATTCTTTTGGTAATTAACTCCTGTAGAAGAGTTGCAAACATGGTACACAGACTTTCTTCATTGCAATTTTTCTTCTCCATGAAACACTGTTGGTCATTTTGTGAAAGTTAGTATCTTGAATTGTAAAAGGTACTTAGCTAATCAAAATTTAAAAGAAAGCATGACAGTAAGAAAACAATAATCCTAAGGTATATCTTTTAAAAAATTACAAAGTGTCACTTACATTTTAGAGAATCTTATTAGGCTATATAATTTGAATGCGTACTACATTATCTTTTTTTTTTTTGAGTTGTAGTCTCACTCTGTAGCCCAGACTGGAGTG
>NW_006998147.1:0-572 GCF_000164805.1 Carlito syrichta | reverse complement strand
TTAACCCAAACCAATGGAGAAAAAATCTATTTGGAAATATTCTTTCCAATAAACTTAGTTAAACCTAAATAGGCACATCAATTGACACCTACAAATGAGATAGCAGTGTAATGTTCATGTTAAAATATTACTCATTAAATCCTACGCATTGCATTCCATCCTTTCTAGTGTGTTCTTGCTTTGAAGATATGCTTGGTTGCTAAATTCAGGTTAAGATAGTCATTCTTTCTTTATCGAGGAGATTATTATCTGAAAACTTCAAAGTTTTCCATTCCTTTTTATTTTCACTGCAGGCCCATTATTTATGTTATGCATCCAAGTTTCCCTGCATAGTGAATACAACACATTTTACTTGGATAATGTTAATGCTTCAGGTTTAGAAAGCCAGGAACAAGCTCATCATATATATTTTATTCTTTGCTAAACTTTGTGAGAGATTGCCAGTAAAATTTAAAATGTTAATTTTTAAAATGTAAAAATGTTAATTTAATCAATTGTAGTTAGCAGAGTGCAATAACTAGAAATTGAACCCCTGGATAAGAACTGATTACCTATTAAAAGAGGCTTGAACT
>NW_006998146.1:0-868 GCF_000164805.1 Carlito syrichta | reverse complement strand
TATGTTGCCCAGGCTAATCATGAACTCTGGGCTCAAGAATCCTCTCACTTTGGCCTCCCAAAATGCTGAGATACAAGTGTGAGCCACTGCAGCTGGTCAGTACTCTTAATCAGATAGCTATTCAAAACAGGCAAGTTCCAAGTGACCATGCTTTTGATACATTTTTGTCAAATATTTGACTCTTAAATGTTAGAGACACTGAACACAAAAATATGTACAGAGAAGAAGCATTGTTTCATACTAATTTAAAATAAAATCTCTCAAACAATCAAGAAGGCTTTTCACATCAGGAAAGTTTGGGGAACCATGGTCACCACTGAATCCTAATGAATGGAAGTTGGATGCAAGCAAACTGCAGCAGCAACACTACAACCAACAACATATCCAGACGAGTGGAGAATATCTGAGTTTGATAATTACCACATTATTTTATTTTAACGTCCATTTTTAAAGTAAAAGTTAAGTGACAGGTAAGGTGAGAAACTATGACCTATTCCCATGGAAAAAAAATACCAGAAATTTTGATGAGGTAGTCCCAACCCTAGACTTACTACACAAAGACCTTAAATCAATGGTCTTAATATGTTCAAAGAGCTAAAGAAACTCTTTTTGGCGGGGGAGAGGACTCCAGTTCCAGATGATGGACCAGAAGCAGCTAGTGAGAACCTCTCTCAAGGAGAGAGTCTGAAATAGTAAATATTAGCATTTTAGGGGGCTTTGTGGAAGACCACACTTTAGTTCATTGGAGAAGTGTCTGGGACAAACGAGTGCAGGGTGAGCAATCCTGGGCAGCCTGCAGAGTCAGCCCAAGAGAGAAACCATGAAAGCATTCCCCATGAAGATAAGGGTTAAGGGACTGAGAGATCCC
>NW_006998145.1:0-701 GCF_000164805.1 Carlito syrichta | reverse complement strand
TTTTTCTCTAAATTATCTTACATTGATATGATTTCTTTGAGATAGTACTCATATACTTTGTATCAAATATTCAAATATTTTAAAAATAGAAAAGAATACTATAAATGAATTTTAGTATCTCTAAAGTATTAATATAAATAAACTACTTAAATTTTGCTTACATTTTCATATTTATGCATTTTAGGATTATTCATACTCAAGTCAATGCAGATACTATGACAGATGTACAAAATGTAAACTTTTCTTAAAATGGATTGCTTTGTTTTCTCAAGTACACATTCACGTGATTTTCAGAAATTATTTAAAACTTTTATTTAAAACATCTTAGTCTCTTCTTGAATAGTCTTTTGCGGGTGATAACTCAGACGATAACCCATTCCTCAAGGAATCTACCTTCTCTCTCTTCCTTCCCAAGATGTTGCCTGGAAACAGAGAGAATCTGGTAAAACCTCGTGGGTGGCTGGATGTATGGTCCTAATGCTGTTCTCTGGTTGAGATGCTTTTCCTGCTGGTTGATGGTCATTGGCTTCAGTCCTTATTGCATCTACTGTGATGTGCCCTGATTTGTTTGCCCGGTGAGTGTCCTGCAATATTGTTGCTGAATTGAAATGGTCTTAACTTTGGTATATAATTTGGCAAATGATACTAGTTATAATTCACAATCTTAAGAGAACAGAGCTTTATACTGAAACTTTCTTATG
>NW_006998144.1:0-515 GCF_000164805.1 Carlito syrichta | reverse complement strand
CAAACTTATTCACCTCCAAAGGATTGAGGCAAATCCACTTTAACTCAGAGTGACATCAGAGAGCCAATTTTATCTTTAAAGTTACAAGCTCTTGTCCTACTGCTAAAATTGTCTCCTCTAAAGCATTAACTTTACTCTCTAGCTTTTGATCTATAATCTTCTGCGTAGGTAATGCAATAGAAACATTCTTAGATAACTGATCAGCCAAGGGAGCTGTATGAACTTCCTTAGATAGAGCTACAGCTGAAATTGTTACTGATGTAGCAATAACTTATTAATGCTGTAATTCCTAAAATTAAAGTAGCTAAAAAATTTTCTGTCTTTTTAACACAGCATTAACCTTATACATGTTTGTAAACCATATTCAACATATCAACGGGAAGACAAATATATGGGCACTATCAAATAGGGGAGTTGCTTAAGAATGACAAATCCCTCATAAAAAGGGTTGGTTAAACAATTAGTAAAATGCATTCAGTACAAGATATCTTATAAACATTAGCACAACAAACAAT
>NW_006998143.1:0-811 GCF_000164805.1 Carlito syrichta | reverse complement strand
TCCCAGTATCCCTCATTGTGTTGTCATTCTCCATGTAGCTTCACTCCTATGACATACCCATAAACAATACACTGTTTAGCTTTGCCTGTTTTTGAACTACATACAGATGGACTCATACAGTACTTATTCTTCTGTGTATGCTTTATTTTCTAAGTATTGTGTTTCTGAGACTCATCCATGTTGAGGCATATAATTGAATTCCTTCAATTTTCACTGTTGTAACAATTCCATTGTCTGAACACATCACAATTATTCTGTCCACTGGTGAAGGACATTTGGGCTGCTTGCAGGATTTACTCTTATGGAAACGCTACTATGAACATTCTTATATTTGTGAGGTGATGTGTAACCTTTTTTCTGAAGAGTGTTTCCCATTTATATTCCTCCAAGAGTTCCCACTAATCTATATTATCACCAATGCTCAGTAACTTCTTATATTTAGTCAACATGGTGGATATGATATGACATTGGGATTCTGATTTTTACTTTTCTAATTATTAATGAATTTGAGAATTTTTTTTCTCAGCTTTATTGAGGTAAAATTGACAAACAAAAATTGCATATATTCAAGGTATACAATGTGATGGTTTGATATATGCTATACATAGTGAAACAATTACCACAAATTAGTTACACTTATCACCACACTTGCTTACCATCGTGTGTGTGTGTGTGTGTGTGTGTGTGTGTGTGTGTGTGTGTGTGTGTGTGTGTGTGTGTGTATACATGGTGAGAACACTTAACATTTACTTTCTTATCATACTTCAAGTAAACAAACAGCATTATTACCTATAATCACCATGCTGTCTAT
>NW_006998142.1:0-699 GCF_000164805.1 Carlito syrichta | reverse complement strand
GACTGGCAAGAGCCAGAGAGATTTTTTTGGAAGTTGATCTTCAAAGGATGCAGTATGAATTTTTTTTGCTAAAGCTACAGCCGAAAGTGAAAGAGATGTAACTATCGTAATTAAAAAATAATACCCAAAATTAATGTAGCCACAAATAGCTTATGGCGAATTAAAAGGGAATTAACATTATATAAAACCTTTAGTCTGTAATCATGAAACTATGGAGTTGATAATTTTACAGGCAACATTAAATAAGGAGGTTATTTTACAATTAAAAATCCTTTATATGAATCAGAAAAAGTAAGACAATTAGTAAGGTTACAATTCTTACAAGAAATTTGATATCTTTGTCCATCAAAAAAAATTATTAAAGATTTATAATCAGTGGTTACTAAAAAAGCATAAGGAGATTGCAAGCAAGCTCTTATCTTATTTAGCGTTTGTCCTCAGGGTTGGTGCAAAATTGTAGGCCTAGTTGCTGCTAAGGCTCTCCAAATATTAGGTTGTATGGTTTGTTTGTTTCCATTTTCCACTGACAGTATTGGGGGTACCCATCCATTAATATTCCATCTATTCATAGGCAAAGGTAAAGGCAAATAAGTATCATCCCAAGGATGATTGGCACTTGCACTCAGATATTGTCTGTAATCTGCAGTTGGGTCATCGCAGCTCCAGTCACTCAAAGAAAGATTAATTTTCAGGATAGGA
>NW_006998141.1:0-973 GCF_000164805.1 Carlito syrichta | reverse complement strand
GTACTGATAGCTACACAGACACAGGTCAATAAAATCGAGAGACAGTGTAGGTCAGAAGGTCAACAACAGACGTGATCTAAACTAACAGTTACAATGATAAAATCATAAGTCAAAATAAGCGAAAGGGAGAAGTGCAAGAGGGAAAACAGATATACATACCAACTATCAGGTGAGAGAGAGACACAGGGCTGGGAAGAAGTGAAAAAAGACAGGTAAGAAAGATTCCCTAAAGAATACTGATAGCTAAACAGAGACAGGCCAAAAAAATCAAGAAACAGTATAAGTCAGAAGGTAAACACCAAACGTAATCTAGACCAACAGTTTCAATGATAAAATCATAGGTCAAAATAAGCAATCAAACTAGAGTCACTTCTGTGATCTCCGATTCCAGCCTCTCCCTTTTGTTTTTCGTTGCAGCATAGGGGTGGGGCTTTGTCTCCTGTTTCACACTGTTGCCTTAAAAGCTGAGGTAAAGTTTGTTGCTAGGTGGGCGGGGCAATGGAAGTCTGCCTGGAGAATGGCAAGGCAGTTTAAGCAGGTCTGTTTTTCTCTGCTTGTCTGGGTCCTCTGGGTTGGGGTCTCACACTGTGTGCCTCAGCCAGGGTGGACCCGGAGTTCCAGAGCTCCAAAGTTCCAAAAGGCAGGCTGTAAATGACGAGAGTGGCACTGGGTCCCTACAGAGTATTCAGCCAGTAATGGAACCGGTGTCTCTGAGGGGCGGGCGCTCAGAGCCTCCCTGTGCGACCTGCGGTGCCGGGTGCCGGGCCGGGGAGAGAGCTGGAGGGAGCAGGGACCCAAAACTTCCCCGCACGCTGCAATACCTGGCCTTAGGAAATGAGGTAAAGTTTGTTGCTAGGTGGGCAGGGCAATGGAAGTCTCTTCCTGGAGAATGGCAAGGCAGTTTAAGCAGATCTGTTTTTCTCCGCTTGTCTGGGTCCTCTGATTTGGGGTCTCACGCTGAGTGCCTCAGCTG
>NW_006998140.1:0-715 GCF_000164805.1 Carlito syrichta | reverse complement strand
CCACTTTCCAACCCCTGGCAACCACCTCTCTACTTCCTATGTCTATAAATCTGACTACTCTTGGTACTTCATGTAAGTGAGTCTATATGGTATTTGCCTTTGTGTCACAGGCTTATTTCACACACACACACACATATATATATATATATTTTTTTTTTTTTTTTTTTAATTTTTTGAGTTGGAGTCTTACTCCATCATTCAGGCTAGAGTGCAGTGGCATGTTCATGGCTACCCCAGCATCGACCTGCTGGGCTCCGGTGATCCTTCCACCTCAGACTTCCAAGTAGCCAGAACCACAGGTGGGCGCTACCATGCATGGCTAATTTTTGACTTGTAGAGACGAGGTCTCACCAAAGTGCCAGGGCTGATCTCGAACTATTCTGAATAGGAAGTAATGTAACAATCGGATAAAACATTCAGAATTTTGTAACTAAGCAAAAATGAAGCTGGAATAGTCTGGTGTTATTGGTGTAACTGAGTCAGAGAAAGATAACGTAGCTAGTAAGGAGAGTCACGAGAAAAACACAGAAGACCTAGCACAAAAGAAAGGAAGAAAAGAAAGAAGAAAGGAAGGGAGGGAGGGAAAGAGAAGAGGTGGGAAGCAAGAAGGAGAGAAAGACAAAACAATCTCATTTATGGACTTCAATTTTAAAAAATCCTGAGTATGATATTAGCAAACAGAATCCAACATTACATTTAAAAAAATAAACCATAG
>NW_006998139.1:0-704 GCF_000164805.1 Carlito syrichta | reverse complement strand
TTAGCATTCACTGCAGTGGGTATGAAAACAGTTAAATGAGGAATTCAGAGATATCATTGACAAGAAAGATGCTGAAAATGAATCTCAAATAATATTCATAGAACCAACTACTAAAATATCGGAGAGAATGGGCCTTTTGGAAAATAATGCTGTATCTAAAAGCTCTTCTCTTAACACTTAGAATTTAGGCTTACGTGTGTGCCCAGAGAAACAGAATGTAAGATACAAGCTGAGATACACGGAGAGAATAAGAGAAGCCTTATGGGGCTGCTAATGTTATATTAGCACAAAATCACAAGATGAAAGACAAAGTTTACATTGCAGAGCTTTGCATTTGTGGACAGTGGCTAATAGGGGTAGTCAATTGCTCATGTTCTTGAAATAGCTTTAAACACTATAATTGAAATGTAAGCTTCATTCACTTGCATAGGGGAGACTAGGAATTGACTGCATTTAGTGTAAATACTGATCCAAAGAAAAGGAAATTTTAAAGTCAGGGGTGTGAGAAATGGGATAGTTTGAAGAAGAGAAAAGTTTTAGGTAATTAAAGAAGATGTTTGAGTATCTAAGTAGAGCCAGAACAAAAACAACTCTCATAATCACCCGTAGGTAATGTTTTTGTACGTTCCGGTGTGAGACACTACCATCAGAATCACACACACACACACACACACACACACACACACACACACACACACACACAT
>NW_006998138.1:0-751 GCF_000164805.1 Carlito syrichta | reverse complement strand
GGATTCTCACTCTGTTACCCAGTCTGGAATGCAGTGGCCGCTCCCGGCCACCGCAGCCTTGACTGCTGGGCTCCGGCGATCCTTCCGCTTCAGCCTTCCAAGTAGCTGGAATTACAGGCGCGCGCTACCACACCTGACTAATTTTTTGGTTATTATTGTATAGATGAGGTCTCGCCAAGTTGCCCAGGCGGGTCTCGAACCCGCGGGCTCAGGCAATCCACTCACCTCAGTCTCTCAAAGTGTGGGATTACAGGCTGAGCCACCGAGCCCGGCTTGTTCTTATTGTATTATTTTAGCTGTGTATACTTTTGAGAATATATGAAATGTTTACAGAAAAGCCTTTCTGAGTATGAAAAGAGTCATAACAAATTTGTTGATTTGGGGATTTAAAAATTAGATAAAAAATTGTCATGGAACTAAAGCTATTTTTCAGCTATCCCTCACCAGGACAGGATTTTCCTTCATTCATTCTGCTGCTGGCATAACCGCTTAAAAGCAGTGCATTTCACAGTATCAAATTCCAGTTGAATTGCTTCCTCATTAGCCCATTATCAGCTCTTTCCCTGTTCTTCTTCCCCACCCTCCACACTACATCTTATGCTCTTTTAAACAATGACTTTGTATGTTTCCACCTCTTCCTACTCCACTTCCCTCTACCCCCCTGCCTTGAAGAGTTCAGGAGCTCTGTGGATAGGGATTACAATGGACACATCTTTGATGTTGCTAGATACCTAATTTGATGCCTTATACA
>NW_006998137.1:0-752 GCF_000164805.1 Carlito syrichta | reverse complement strand
GTTAAAAGAAACTGGAGGAATGATTATAACTGAAAATACAGAAAATAAGTTAATGTGTTTACCCAAGAAGAGGTCTTACAAATTAGAATGGATAAACAGCTCAATCATAAAATGAATGAAGGATATAAACAGGCAACTTGCAAATGAAGAAATGCCAATGGCCAGGTGAACTTATGAAAAAACGTTCTACCTCAGTTAATATTAAAATTAAAATAATGAGCCTTTGCATTCCACCAATTAAGTTGACATACATTGAAAACAATGATGACACTTAGTGCTGGTGAGGATGCATGAAAATGAACAGTTTTATACACTGTGGATAGCAGTGTCAATTGCAACAACTGTTCTGAAAGGTGACTTGACATATATATACATATTTTATTATATATAAAATTATGTGTGCCCTTTGACCCTAAGAATCTGACTTTTGGAAAACTATTCTAAGAAAATAAATGTGATTGGATCTTAAAGTTTATTTCTTTGCTTTATGAATAGTAAAATATATCTAAAAAATGAGAAAAGGAGATTTGGTTTAGTAAATTAAGGGCAAATAGGATGGCAACCATTATAATTAAGTTTTAGAAAAACATTTAGTGAAACAGGAAAATATTTATGACATTGTAATGCACTTTAAAAGGAAATTGCAAAGCTCTCTGCTCACTCTGGTTCCACTTTTTTTTTTTTTTTTAGAAAATAGATTGTTTATTTGTCAGTGGAAGAATTCTAAAATTCAAATATAAAGTGGTGACTCG
>NW_006998136.1:0-757 GCF_000164805.1 Carlito syrichta | reverse complement strand
CGGGCTGATGGCAGAGAGCCACAGTGCCCAGCATGTCATCAGGGGCAATGCAAAGGAATGCCCCTAGAGAGAGCCAATGCCTCCAGTGTAGCCAGGACTGTGAGCGAAACCACGTGCGACTCCAGTGTTTGCATTACAGGGAGTGATCTCACTATGTGGCCCAGGCTGATCTCACACCCCTTGGTTTCAGTGGTCCCCTACCTCAGCCTCCCAAAGCCATGGACCGACTTTCTGCTCATCCAACATCTATAGGGAACACTACACCCAAGGTGGTGCCTCTTTCCCAAATGATATCTGTGTGTTCATTTTGATCCAAACTCCATACGCAAATGGATGCTCTTATTTTTTCCCTTATTTCTTTGAGTCAGAGTCTCACTCTATCTCCCAGGATGGAGGGCGGTGGCTCCCTCCTGGCCACCACAACCTCAGGTCACCAGGCTCCAGCGAGATTTTCTCCAGCCTCCCAAGGAGCCAGAAAAACAGGCGGATGCCACCTCACCCAGCTAATTTTGGATGGATTGTAGTAAGAAGTTCTTGCTGAGGTGCCTGGGCAGGTCTCATCCCTTGGGCTCAGGATAGCTGCTGGCCTTGGTCTCCCAAAGTGCTGTGATGACGAGGCTGAGTCCCTGAGACCAGCCTTGATCCATTGTCAAAAATGAACCAGAAGGCCTGGTGTGGCAGCGCATGCCTGGAATCTCAGCACTTTGGGAGGCCAAATCAGGAAGATGTCTGGAGACCAGGAGCCCAAGGCCAGCAC
>NW_006998135.1:0-685 GCF_000164805.1 Carlito syrichta | reverse complement strand
GGGCTTGTGTACAGTGTTCTGCCAAATGCGGTAGATATGGTGGAATTTATTCCCAAGAAAGTGAATAGAACCATGTGCTCACACTTATCCAAAATGTACTCCAGGAAGATGTGACCGTTCAAGAATCCAGTAAACGAGTTAATCTTTTTTTGTAAAGCAGTATTTATTGAGAGGAGAGAGACACTCCCACACTGGAGCTGAGTGGGTTGCCCATGGGGTGGTGTTTTATTATTATGGTCACCGAATCCTGTTGGAGCTTGATTATAACACAATCACATACTATTTTAGCATTTTCTTTATTCTAGAAAGTTTTGGATGTTTTAATATTATGTAACAGCATTTGAGCTGTTTTTCTAACAGGACTTGAACATCGCTTTAGCTAAAATCATCATCAATTTTCCAGAATTTTCAATTATCTAAATTTTTATTATAATAGGGTCCCAAATACTTACTACTTTGTAAATCTGCATGCTTTTGGTTTATGTATATTGCGACCTAATTTCTCATTTTTTGTGTTCCTTGTTTTAAATACCTGGTGATTAAATGCATCAGATTAATCAGATACTTTGTAGCAGAGTACAGTATTATGTTTTAGGTAGAGAATATACTAGGGGATTCAGTGGAAATACTCTTTTAAAAATATAAATTGGATTAAAATATAAAGGGAATGTGATTTTATATTTTC
>NW_006998134.1:0-410 GCF_000164805.1 Carlito syrichta | reverse complement strand
CACACGGAGATACCACCTAACTCTAGTCAGAATGGCAATTATCAACAACACAAAAAATAACAGTTGCTGGAGAGGGTGTGGCGAAAAGGGAACACTTCTACACTGTTGGTGGGATTGTAAACTAGTGCAACCTCTATGGAAAGCAGTGTGGTGATTCCTAAAAGCTCTAAATATCAACCTCACATATGACCCCGCAATCTCCCTACTGGGAATATATCCTGAAGAACTCAAATCACTCTATAAAAAAGTTACCTGCACATGTATGTTTATTGCAGCTTGTTCACAATAGCAAGAACCAGGAAACAACCATACTGCCCATCAAAAGAGGACTGATTAAAAAAATTTGGTACATATACATGATGGAATGCAATGCAGCCATAAAAAAAGAACAAAATCATGAATTTTGCAGC
>NW_006998133.1:4587-5456 GCF_000164805.1 Carlito syrichta | reverse complement strand
CCGACACCTCAGTCAACAAGTTAAGTCACTTAACTAACTCGTTAACCAAATAATTAAGTCAGCTTGTTATCTCATTTACTAACTGGTTAAAACAATTAGCTAGCTCATTACCCAACTTGTTAAGTCAGCTAGCTATCTCGTTAGCCAACTAGTTAAGTCAGTTCGCTAAGTAAGCTAGCTAACCAGCTAGCTAGCTAAGTCAGATAGTTAAATCAGCTAGCTCACTTGTTAGTTAACGATTTAAGTCAGCTACTTGAGTCTGCTTCCTGACTAGTTACCTAAATAATTGTCAGCTAGCTTTGCAGCTTGTTAAATAGTTAGCTAACTAATTAATTCACCAAGTTAGTTTAGTTAGCTAATTAGGTAAGTCTGCCAGTTAACTAGTTAAGTCAGCGTTTTAATTTTATCAGCTGAATAAGACAGCTACATAGCTAGCTAACTAATGGGTTAAGTTAGCAGATTGACACAGGAAGTTAGCTAGCTATCTAATGTATTAAGTCAGCTGGTTGAGTCAGCAAGCTAGCAAGTTAGGAAATGGGTTGAGTCAGCTAGTTGAGTAGGCTAGCTAGCTAGTAAGCTAACGAGTTAAGTCAGCTGGATGAGTCAGCTAACTACCTAGCTAGCTAATGATATGTCAGCTGGTTGTGTCAGATAGCACATTAGCTAATGAGTTATGTAAGATAAATAAGTTGACCTAGCTAGCACGTTAGATAATCTGTAAGGTAACTAGTTAGCTAGCTGGTTAAGTCAGCTAGCTAGCTATTCAGCTATTTAAGTCAGCTGACTAGCTAGGGAGCTAGCTAGTTAGCTAACTATTAAAGACACCTGATCAGCTAGGTAGCTAGCTAGTTAAGTCACCTAGTTAAGAC
>NW_006998133.1:2244-3063 GCF_000164805.1 Carlito syrichta | reverse complement strand
CCCAGCTGGCTAGGCTGCTGGCTATTTAGGTAGCTAGGCAATTAAGTCAGTTGGCTCTCCAGCTGGCCAGTTAGTTAATTTAGCTCGTTTACTCAACTGACTAACCATCTGGGTAGCTAGTTAAGTCAACACTTTAAGTCAGTTTTTAATCCAGCTGCCTAGCTTGTTAAAATCTAATTCAGTCAGATGGGCAGTCATCTGGCTCGCTAGATATTTCAGCTACTTAAGTCAGCTGCCTAGCCAGGAAGCTAGCTAGTTAAGTCACCTAGATATGTCTGTGAACTAGCTAGGTATGTCAGCTAGTTAATTCAACTAGCTATATGATAGCTAGGTAGGTAGCTAGCTAGTTAAATCAGCTAGTTATGTCAGAAGGCTCAGTAGGTAGCTACATAGTTAACTCATTTAGTTAAGTCAGCAGCCTAGCTAGTTAAGTCAGTTAGTTAAGCCAGCTGACTCTCCAGCTGGCTACTTTTTTACATCAGCTAGTTAAGTCAGCTGGCCAGCCAGCTGGCTAACTCATTAAGTCATCTAGTGGAGTCTGCTGGCTAGCCAGCTGCTTAACTGGTTAAGTCAACTAGCTAATTGAAGTGGCTAGCCATCTGGCTTGCTACGTAGCCAGCTAGTTAATTCAGCTTTGTAGCTAGCTGTGTAGCTTGCTATGTCAGGTTGTTAAGTCAATTGGCTAGCCCCCTGGCTAGGTAGGTAGCTAGCTAATTAAGTCATCTGCCTAGCCCACTGACTAGCTAGTTAAGTCAGCTAGTTAAGAGAGCTGGCTAGCTGGCCGGATAGCTTGGTGGCTAGCTAGTTAAGCCAGCTGGC
>NW_006998133.1:0-743 GCF_000164805.1 Carlito syrichta | reverse complement strand
GAAGCCAACTAGATTAGTCAGTTAACTGGTCCAACTAGTTGTACAAGTAGTAAAGTGAGCTAAACAATCGTCTGACCAGTCAACCAACTTGTCAGCCAACAAGTTAACACAGCTAAATAATCGTCCAACTAGTTAGGTCAGCTAACTTGTCTGCGAACTAGTCGTCCAAATAGTTTGGTCAGCAAATGAGCAGCAACTTGTCACCATTGCTAACTAGTGGGCCAACTCGTCAGTCATCTTGTTAACCCAGCTAACTAATTGGCCGACTAGTCAGCCGACTTGTTAAGCCAGCTAACAAGTCAGCCGAGTAGGAAGCCAACGTGTTAAACAATCTAAATAGTCGGCCGACTTGTCAGCCAACAAGTTAATTCATCTAGCTAACTCGTTAAATAACTAGTTAAGTCTGCTAGTTAACTCATTTACCACCTAGTTAAAACAGTTAGCTAACTAGTTAACTAACTCGTTAAGAAAGATAGCTATCTCGTTAGCCATCTAGTTAAGTCAGCTAGCTAAGTCAGCTAGCTCACTAGTTAGGTAACTATTTAAGTCACCTACTTAAGTCTGCTACCTAACTCGTTAGATAATTATTAAAGCAGCTAGTTATTCTAGTTACTTGGTTAGCTAACTATTTAATTAAGGTAGTTAAGTCAGCTAGGTAACTTGTTAAGTCATTCAGTAAAGTCAGCTAGCTAAGTAGCTAAGTAAGATAGCTAAATCAGCTAGGTGTCAGCTTTCTAATTTAG
>NW_006998132.1:0-566 GCF_000164805.1 Carlito syrichta | reverse complement strand
TGAAGGAAGTGGGGGCACAGACACTGAAAGGGTGCAGAGGGGCGGCTCCCAAAATGGCGCCGACACACCAGACAACAAAGGCCCTAAGTCCCGGCTCCTGTGAGCACAATTCCCTGCGCGCACGAATTTCAAACCTTCCCGTGTGCGAATTTCAAACCTTCCCGTGCGCAAATTTCAAACCTTCCCGTGCGCAAATTTCAAACCTGCAAACCTCCAATCTGTAGCCACCGTTGTTATGCATCCAATAGGACTATAACACAGCGTTGGCCCCACCCTGCTCCCATGCAGCTCCTCCAATAGGAACATAGCATGGCCCCTTCCGGCCCCTGTCAGGCTAATAAATACAGCCCTCTCCCTGCAACTCTCTCTCGGTCTCTCTTTCTCTCTCTCTCTGTCACTCTCTCCCTCTCTGCAGCTCTCTCCCCGCCTCTCTCCCACTTCCTCTCTCTCTCTTACTCTCTCTCTCTCTTTTTCTTTTTTCCCGTTACAGATCCCCTCTGTAACAGTGGCTTTAATAAATCTCTTGGTCCTGGCCGGGTGTGGAGTCATTACTGGCCCCGAACTTG
>NW_006998131.1:0-528 GCF_000164805.1 Carlito syrichta | reverse complement strand
GGCCTTTGCATGGACCTGCCAGTGGATGGCAGAAAGGGAACTTGATCACCTCCTGGAGCCCACTAGTAATCTCCAGCCTGAAGGAAAGGGCTGAAAGGCAGTGGAAGGAAACACTGTCTGAAGATGTACCCATAGACTCCTAGGATTAGGACGGAAGGTTGAAGAATGTGCTATGTGATTGTGTGTGAATGAGATGGACCGTGGGAGGGCTCCACATAAAGTTAGTTTGCATTGGGGGTGTACCAACCTGCTAATTGCTAAGAGGTGTCTGAAATATCTTCGCGAGGAGTATGACTGGAGGGGAACAAAGTGAATGTTTCCCATACCCCTCATTCTCTTATTTGTGTGTGTCTGTCATTTGAAATCTGCTAAAAAGCTGGTTGAGTTATTATGCTTTGCTTGATGGGACATGTCATCTTTTAAAAACTTGATTGGTGCGTGTTTCTTTATGTCATTTTATGTCTCCCTTTATTTGTGTGGTGTTTTCTCCCAACCCATTGGCACTGTTAAAATTTCTGCCTTTTGTTG
>NW_006998130.1:0-3910 GCF_000164805.1 Carlito syrichta | reverse complement strand
GATGCCAGGCTTAGCGCCTGAGCCTGGCCTGTGATTGTGGTTGTGGTGGAGGTTGGTATTATTATTCTGAGTTGGAGTTCCTCTCTGTCACCCAGACCTGAGCTCAGGGGCCCACTCTCGGCCACCAGAGCCTAAACCAGCTGAGCTCCGGCAATTCTCCCACCACAGCCTCCCAATTAGCTGGAATGGCAGGCATGCACCACCATGCTCGGCTCAGTTTTTTGCTACTTGTAGACAAAATGTCTTGCCAATATGCCCGTGTTGGTCTCGAACCCGGGGACTCAGCCCATCCTCTCACCTCGCCCTCCCAGAGTGCCAGGAAGACAGGCGTAAGTCCCCACACCTGGCCTCCAAACCCCTCTCAGGGCCACACCACAAGTCCCACTTCTTTCTGATGAACCCATGTTGGGAGCCAGTCTCAGAGGCCTTAAGGTTGACAAGGTTGGGAAGGCCGAAGACTCCAGGTTGCAGGGCAACTCTGGGCAGCTATCGGCCCTGCTTCTTCTACTCATCATGTTATGTTCACCATTGGTATCTGGAGAGTTTGGAGATGCAAAAAAAATATTAGTCCATTAAAAGAATCTGTTAGTACAAACAAGCAGTTAATGATATGGAAATTTTTCTACCTAGATATTACCCTCCACTTGAGTTTCTCTGTCTCTACTCTTTTGGTGTTTGAACCTGCAACAATGATTAAAAACTACAGTTCACACTCTCCTACTCCCGGGAGCCTTGGGTTGAAAGTGCATCATTGCTCTCATTATCCCTGTCAGGGGACTATAGATGCAAATTGTAAACATCATGTTTGGCATCATAAGAGACTTGTTAGTTTTAGTTTTAGTTTTTGAAGTTGGTTGCTATTTAGGAGCTTTGGGGATGTTGTTTTCATTTTGCTAATATTGAAGTGTTATATAGGTATTTTTAGCATCACAAAAAATGTCTGTTATGATTACGAGTGTTTTAATTTTAGGTCTGGCCATTTATGCAGGAAAACAGATGGATGACCCTATAATTTGCAGGATACACAAACTTTTTGCATTTTAGAGTACATGATTAATATAGAAAGGTTGAAATAGTAGAAAAGGCTTTGCAATTTTATTTAGAAAAAATAAAATGTTAGGAAAACATATGTTAGGCATTAAGTTGTTAAAAGTTTAGGCAGTTAGGGTTAATAGAGAAAATACATTGTAATAAATTGCATGCTTTAAAGATTCTTAGTGGATACATTGTTACAAATTTGAGAGAAGACAGACAATATTTCATCACGGTTAGAGCAATGATCAAAACAAATTAAATACGTTTAGGTTTGAAGGGCAAACTGCATGTAACTAAAAGTATAAAAAGAACTAGAAAAGAAAAATAAATCGGCATCTGTCTTGCATAACTACAGAGTCAGTGTCCAAGTTTTGTTCTATGCTGACGTCGTTCCCCCTTCAGGCAACCCTGACCTGCTGGAGCTAGGCTCTGGCAAATGGTGCCCGAACAGGACCCTGAAAGGTAAGCCTTATTTTAATCAGAACGGATAGGACCTTACCTAGGGTGCTGCAGACCCCTCTTTAGAGACAGGCGGAGCTAGGAATGGTAAGCAGTTTTTCAGCCATGATGCGATCATTGGCCAGAGTGAATCAAAAGAAAGAAACTTGTTCATAAGTATTTTGATGCATATGCATTCTAAAAGAAGAATTAAAGTTTCCTCAAAACGATTATCTTGTTTTCTCCATTTTGTGCAAGAGCAGTGCATCTGGATCCCTGAAGAAGTCATCATTAATTTGGAAACATGGACAAAGGCGTTGGAAAAATTGACACTCTCCAGCATCCGGAACGAGTGCCTGTGAATACTTTTGAATTATGGAATATAAATAGAGATGTCTTACACCCACAACAAAAGGTTGATTAATTGTCCATTAAAGTAAAAGAAGAACCAGGTGAAAGAACTCCCTTACTAATCCCTGTACCTTCCCAGGCATTGTTAGCCACTACCCCGGTTGATGGAGATCCTCTACTCCCTGAGAATAAGGAAAACTTAAAAGAAGAAGCAGTATGGTACCATGAAGAAAAAATCCAAATAATTTAAATTTGACCCTTGGCAACAAAAGAGCTCCAGCAAGTGGTGCCAGGAGGGGAGGGATTGTGATTTTTGACTGTCTTGATTTAAGAGGAGAAAATTGTCTTTCTGTATTGATTCCTGTTATATAAAAGGGCTGTTTCCACATATTAAAACAGTCACCATTCCTCGTAATAAGACAACTATTCTTGATTTACTTATCCAATTACAGCAACTAATAATTGTTAGGAACCAACCATTTTTCATAGATCATATTAGATTTCATTCAGAACTCCCTGGACCTCTTCATCAAGGTATCAATTAGCAGATGCCTTGACAAAATCAGTCGTGTCCTCTCCTTGTAGATTCTTTAGATAATCAAGCTCAGCAATCCCATAAAACACATCACTAAAACGCTGCAACTTTAAGTCACCAGTTTCACATTCCAAGAGAAACGCCTAGACAAATCATAAAAAAAGTATTACTTTCTGCCTACTTCTAATAACCCCACCCCTCAGAAGTAAATTCCCACGGATTAAAACCTAATGTTTTGTGGCAAATGGATGCCATTCATTTCCAAAGTTTTGGAAAATTGTCATTTCTATATGTGACAGAGGTTACATTTTCCCATGTAATTTTAGCCTCGCCCAGAACTATGAAAGCCTATAAAGATTCAGTCCAACATTTATTCTTTTGTTTTTCACACCTGGGTATTCCTAAACAATTAAATACAGATAATGCTCCTGCTTATGCATCAAAAGTTTTTCAGTCTTTTTGTACCCTGTTTGGCATCTCTCATTCTACAGGAATTCCGTATAATCTTCTTGGTCAAGCTATAGTCGAGAAAGTCCATCAAATGTTAAAAAATCAAATAATTAAATTGCATGAAGGGGAATTCAAATGTATTTCTCCCCATCATATCGTAAATAATGCTATGTTTGTAATTAATCATCTCAATTTGGACTCTAAAGTACATTCAGCTATGATAAAACATTGAAGTCCTGAGAATACTGTTAAACCAATGGTAAAATGGAAAGATCTTACAGGTCAGTGGTAGTGGCCCGATATCCTTTTACCATGTGGGAGAGGACATGCTTGTGTTTTTCCCCAGGACTTACCCTCACCTATTTGGTACAAGATCGTCTAATTAGACATGTCCAGCCCCCACCTCAGTCGAGATACAGCCAGATGAGACATAAATCATGCCATCAGTCTGAGTTGGATACAGATGATGAAGAGAAGGTGTTGGTGCCAAAACTGAAACGTCTCACCATTCAACAACCACTTCCAACTGACCAACTCAACCGAAGACATCTCATCATTCGTTGTCTTCCACTCCTCAACCCAGATGTTACCACTGAACTGTTTCATCTAGACAGGCAGATCGCCCACATGGGTGCAAATCAAGGTACTCACCCACAAAGCCGAGGATTTGGTTCGCTCTCAAAACACTCCTCTCACTCCCTCTACTGTTTTTTTTTTTTTTTTTTTTTTGCCATGCTGGCTATTATAGCATGCCATGACGGTTGTATTTATTTGGGAAAACCTTATTGTGCTTATATCGCAAACCCTCTAGTGTTCCAGCCTGTTACATGGGATGCTGAGATTATTACTGTTTTTACTAATCATTCCTCTTTATTAGGAGGTCCCACTCTTTTTTCATCACAAGTCAAAACTGTTATTATTCGAGACCCGCCTGGGCAGGCGAGACCTCATCTCTACAATAAAATCAAAAAATTAGCTGGGCATGGTAGCAAGCGCCTGTAATTCCGGCTACTCAGAAGGCTGAGGTGGAAGGATCACTGGAGCCCAGCAGGTCGAGGCTGCGGTGGCCGGGAGTGGCCACTGCACTCCAGTGTGGGCGAA
>NW_006998129.1:0-1459 GCF_000164805.1 Carlito syrichta | reverse complement strand
ATTGGGTACAAACCCAACCCCAGTCAGTGTCTTTCCAGCAGTGACTGTTAATGGAAGAGCTAAGCATGGGCCCATGCTGTTGTTCTTAGGCCTGGGGCTCAGGCTACTGCAAGGAGACCAGCAGCTCCTGCTGTGCACAACACTCTACCCTGCCTCAAAGAGGAAGGCACATGGGGTCGAGAAGAAGAACAACCATCTCAAGTCTCTTTCTGGTTTGCTCACTTTCATGGAATAGTCCTTGCCAAAAAGTCAAAAGTTGCTGGCAGAGGACTCAGGCATCTATCAAAACCAGCCACTCCAGGCTGAGGCTCTCTCTCAGAACACAAATCACTCCCTGGCAAGTCAAGAAAGAAACAGGTGCATCTGAAATCAGAACACCATGGGGAGGAAGGACAGAGGAGGCCATAGACAGGTGAAAAAAGCGAGAGAAGAAATATTCTAGAATGGAAGACAAAGCCCTCGAAGAGCCCCAAGAGGTGTGCCCATTGAGTGTGGGTGTGGTTGTACACATTCCTATTTTAGCAAGGAGTAACAATAGGTTTGATCATCCTCCCACCTGACAATCCTCCTGTATCTCCCCAGAAGGCAAGAATGACTCAAACCAAACAGTCACACCTCAACAAAATAGACAAAGGTGAAATGCAAGCCAGGCTTGGGAAAGCTCCCAGCACACATCTGAGCAGCCACACTGCTGGGACAGCTGCCAGGTATGATTGGGGAGTGGCTGCTACACCACAACAGGACCTCTGTGGAGCCTTTGCACAGGAGGACCATTTAACCAGGGGCAGGGCCTGCCACCTTATGACCTGATTTCACTTTTCAGTGGCACAGAACACACCCTGCCACATTGCAAATTGAGAAGCCATGGAGGCCCCATGAGGCCAATCCCTTTGATGGAAGACTGGGCCATGGCCACTGGAGTCAACACTGGACTGCAGGTTGGTGAGGACAGCTGGGCAGGGTGAGAATCTCAGTGACAGGACCTGAACAGGAACTTACCTCAGGCTTAATTGAGGAATGTTTTGGTAAAGCTACAGTAGACACCTGTCACCTTGTGTGTTCAAAATCCATTTCCCAAACTTTGGGGCAGTATCTCAAGCTAGTCGAGGAGAACCTCCTTTCTCCACTTATATTCTCTGGGGTGCTGGTTCTAGGCTGATCAACACCAAGCCCTTGACCCCACCCAACCCCAATGGCTCCTAGGCTCAAGTGCCAGCTCCACCATAGATCAGATATGTAATTCATCCTGTGATAGCCATAAAGCCTCAGCTATCTCATCAGACAGAGTCCTCAGCCTATGGGTTGGGGAGCAAGAATCCAGTGAACACCCTAGACAGGTCCTCGGTACATGGCACAGTTCATTCTAGGCAAATCTGGGCTCTTCTTTTCCAATACAGTATTCTTCCTGTAGCGGACTCAGGGAAGGTAACCATGAACACCTGTGCTGGGGGCTCACGAA
>NW_006998128.1:0-3419 GCF_000164805.1 Carlito syrichta | reverse complement strand
TTAAATAACAGGTGCCTGGCTGGACAGTCGGATAGCCAGCTGGCTTAACTAGTCAACCACTCTGCAAGTCAGCTGGCTAGCCAGTCAGCTGAACTAGCTGGTCACCTACCTGACCAACCTGCTAACCTGCTAACCTGCCGGCTTAACTAACCAGCGACCTAGCTAGCCAGTCAGCTAAACAACTAACTTAAGTAGCTGACTTAAATAGATAGGCATCTGGCTAGTCAGCTGGCTTAAGTAGCTAGCCACCTAGCTAGCCAGTCGGTTAGCCAGGACTCTTAACCCACTGACTTAACTAGGCAGCCAGTCAGCTAGTCAACTGAGTTAATTAGCTACCTACCTCATAATGTGACTAGTCAGCTGACTTAACTAGCTTTCTTCACCAGCTAGCCAGTTGGCTAGACAGCTGAATTAAATATGTAGCTACCTAGCTATCCAGTTGTCTAGCCACTTGAATTAACTTGCTGAATTAACCAGCTAGCCAGATGGCTAGGCAGATGATATAACTATCTGATTTAACTAGTTAACCAGGTGGCTAGCCAGCTTACTTAACTAGCTGACATCCTTAGCTAGCCAGGTGGCTAGCCAGCTGACTTAAATAGCTAGCTACCTATGTATCCCACTGGCTTGCAAGCAGACTTAGCAACCTAGCTAGCTAGCTTACCAGGTGACTAGAGAGCTGACTTTACTAGGTGACTTAACTAGATAGCCAGCTGGCTAGACAGCTGACTTAACTAACTTTCTACCCACTAGGCAGTTGTCTAGCCAGCTGACTTAACTAGCTTATAGACTAGCTAAACAGCTCACTTAACTAACTGACTTAACTACCTATTTTCCTAAATTGCCAGCTGACTTTACCACCTAGCTAGCCAAATTAACTAGCTGACTAAACAAGCTATCCAGCTTACATAAACAGCTGACTTAACAAGCTAGCTACCTAGCTAGCCAGTTGACTTAACTAGCTGAAATATCTAGCTAGCCGACTCTCTGGACATCTGAATTGACTAGCTTTTTGACTAGCAAGAGAGCTGGCTAGCCAAATGACATAGCGAGGTGACTAAATTCTCTAGGAATCTGGTAAGCAGGCTGACTTAACTACTTGATAAACGTGCTAGGGAGCTGGCCAGCCAGGTGACTAAACTAGCTGACTTAACTAGTTATCGAGCTGGCTAGCCAGCTGACTTAACTAGCTCTCTACCTCTCTAGCCAACTGGATAGCGAGCTGACTTAACTAGTTGACTTAATTAGCTAGCTATCTGGCCAGCCAATTGAATTAACTAGGTCACTACATAGCTAGGCAGCTAGCTAGCCAGCTGAGTTAAATAGCTCTCTTAACTAGCTGAACTGCTTTCTAGTCAGTTGAAATAACTAGCTTTCTACATAGCTAGACAGCTGGCTATCCAGCTGAATTAACTAGGTGACTTATCTAGCTATCCAGCTGTCTAAACAGCTGACTTACATAGCAAGCTACCTAGCTAGCCAGTGGGTTAGTCAACTGACTTATCTAGGTGACTTAACTATCTAGACAGAAGGCTATGCAGTTGACATAATTATCTAGCTACCTAGCTAGCAAGCTGACTAAACTAGCTGACTTAACTAGCTAGCCATCTGGTTAGCCAGCTGACTTAAGTGCCTAGCTATGTAACTAACCAGCAGGCTAACCAGCTGACTTAGCCAAGAAGCCAGCTGGCTAGCCAGCAGACTTAATTAGCTAGCTACCTAGCCAGACAGCTGGATAGCCAGCTGACTTAACTAGTTGACATGACTAAACGCCTGATGGCTAGACAGCTGGCATAAATAACTACATACATTCATAGCCCACTGGCTTGCCCACGAACTTAATTACCTAGCTACCTAGCTAGCCTCCTGGCAAGCGAGCTGACGTAACTAGGTGACTTAACTAGCTAGCCAACTGGCTAGCTAGCTGACTTAACCAGCTAGCTATACTGCTAGAAAGCAGGACACACAGCTGACTTAACTAACTGCCTTAACTAGCTAGCCAGCTTACCTAACTAGCTGACTTAACTAGCTAACTACATACCTAGTAGGCAGACTTAACTAGTGGCTTTAACTAGCTAGCTCCCTAGCTGGCTATCATATAGCTAGCTGACTTAACTAGCTAGCTACCTGACATATCTAGCTGAATTAACTAGCTAGCTACCTACCTAGCCAGCTAACTTAACTAGCTGAAATAACTAACAACCCAGCTGTCTACGCATCTGAAGTAACTAACTTTTTAATAGCTAGCCAGCTGGCTAGACAACTGACTTAACCAGTTGACTTAACTAGCTTGCCAGATGGTTGGCTAGCTGACTAAACTAGCTGACTTAACTAGTTTGCCATCTGGCTAGCCAGCTGACTTAAATGCCTAGCTACCTAGCTAGCCAGCAGCCTTGCCAGCAGACTTAACTAGCTGACTTAACATAGTAGCCAGCTGGCTAGTCAACAGACTTAACGAGCTAGCTACCTAGCTAGACAACTGGATAGCCAGGTGATTAAACTAGGTGATATAGAAAGATAGCCTCAAGGCTAGCCAGATCACTAAACTAGCTACCTACCTACAAAGCCTGCTGGCTTACCAGCTGAGTTAAATACCTAACTACCTAGCTAACATGCTGGCCAGCGAGCTGATTTAACTGCATGACTTAACTAGCTAGCCATCTGGAAGGCCAGCTGATATAACTCGCTAGCTACCCTGATTTGAAACTGGCCAGACAGCTGACTGAACTAAATGACTTAACTAGCTAGCTACGTAGCTAGCCAGATGACTTAACTAGCTGACTTAACTAGCTATCTACCTAGCTAGCCAACTGGCTGGCCAGCTGACATAACTAGCTGACTTATACTGTTAGTCAGGTAGCTGGTCAGCTGACTTAACTAGCTGAATTAAGTAGGTAGAGTGCTGACTGGCCAGTTTAATTAACTAGCTGACTTAACCAGCTAGCTACCTGGTTAGCCAACCTTCTTAACTAGCTAGCTGCTTATCTAGCTAGCTGGGAATCCAGCTCAATTAACTACCTGACAACTTTTTAGCCAGCTGGCTAGCCAGCTGACTTAACTAGCTTGCTACCAAGCTGGCCAGCATGGTAGCCAGCTGAATTAACTAGTTGATTTAACCTGCTAGCCAACTGGCTAACCAGTTGACTCAACTAGCTGCCTTAACTAGTTAGCCAGCTGATTAGCCAGCTGACTTAACTAGCTCTCTATATAGCTAACTAGCTGGCTTGCCAGCTGATTTAACTTGCTGAGTTAATTACCTAGCCAGCTGGATAGCCAACTGGCTTAACTAACTCAACTGGCTAGCCATCTGACTTAACTAGCTGACATAAATAGCTGGTCTGATTGCTAGTCAGCTGAATTAACTTACTTGCTATACAGCTAGCTAGTTGGCTAGTCAGCTCACCAAACTAAGTGACTTA
>NW_006998127.1:0-703 GCF_000164805.1 Carlito syrichta | reverse complement strand
GCTAACCAGCTGTCTAGCTAGTTCAGTCAGCTGACTAGCTAGTGATGTCAGCAAGTTAAGTCAGCTGACTAGCCAACTGGTTAGCTGGATAAGTCAGCTAGTTTAGTCAGATGTCTAACCAGCTGGCTAGGTAGGTAGCTATCTAGATAAATCAGCTTGCTAGCCAGCAGAATAGTTGTTCAAGTCACTTAGTTAACTCAGCTGGCTAGTCTGCTGGCTTTGTTGATAGCTAGCAAGTTAAGTGAGGTGGCTAGCCAGCTTGCTAGCTTGTCAGCTAGGTAAGTAACTGGCTAGCCAGCTGGCTAGATAGGTAGCCAGCTAGTTAAGTCAGCTAGTAAAGTCTGCTGGCAACCAGCTGGATAGCAATTTGTCAGCTAGTTAAGTCACCTGGCAACCGGCAGGCTAGCTAGTTAAGTCAGCACATTAAGTCATTTGGCTCTCCAGCTGGTTAGCTAGTTAAAGACATAGTTAATTCAGATGGCTAGACACTTGTCTAGCTAGTTATTTTTTGTAGTTAAGTCAGTTGGTCAGTTAGGAAGCTAGTTATATAAGTAAGCTAGTTATGGCACCTAGGTAGGTATTTAAGTCAGCTATGTTGTTCAGCTGGCTACCTAGATAGGTAGGTAGCTAGCTAGTCAATTCAGCTGGCCAGCCAGCTAGCTAGCTAGTTAAGTCAGCTAGTAGAGTCAACTGGCTACCTAGT
>NW_006998126.1:0-777 GCF_000164805.1 Carlito syrichta | reverse complement strand
GGTAGCTTGCTACTTAAGCCAGCTGGCTATAAAGCTGGATATCTAGTTACAGAACCTAGTTAAGGCAGCGGGCTTGCCAGCTGGGTGTCTATATAGCCAGGTAGTTAATTCATGTGACTAGCAAGCAGACCAGGCATTTAAATCAGCTAATTAAGTCAACTGGCTATCCAGCTGTCTAGCTAGGTAGCTAGCCAGTTAGTCTGATGGCTAGCCACTTGACTACTTTGTTAAGTCAGCTAGTTAAGTCAGCAGGATAATCTGCTTGCTAGCTAGGTAGCTAGGGAATTAAATCAGCTGGCTAGCCCACTGGCTAGCTAATTGTCACCTAGTTAGGTCAGCTGACTAGCAAACTGGCTAGATAGGTAACTTGCTAGTTATGTCAGCTAGATAGACAGCTGCTAGCTAGTTAAATCACCTAGTTAATTCATCTGGATAGCCAGCCGGCTGGCTAGGTAGTAAACTAGTTAAGTCAGTTGGCTAGCCAGCTGTCTAGCTAATTAAATCAGCTAGTTGAGTCAGCTGGCAACACAGCTGGCTAGCTGATTAAGTCAGCTAATTAATTCAAGTGGCTAGCCAACTGGCTAGCTAGGTAGATCACTAGTTTTGTCAGCTGGATGGCCAGGTGGCGAGCTCATTAAGTCAGCTAATTAATTCAAGTGACTAGCCAACTGGCTAGCTAGGTAGATCACTAGTTTCATCAGCTGGATGGCCAACTGGTGAGCTCATTAAGTCAGCAAGTTAATTCAGCTGGCTAGCCTCCTGGCTATGTAGGTAGCT
>NW_006998125.1:0-842 GCF_000164805.1 Carlito syrichta | reverse complement strand
ACTGTTGCAGTATTCAGGCTTGGGTGGGACAACTTTGCCTCACCTCGTCAGAAGCCACAGGGTCAGGGGTCTGTGGCACCAGTTCTGTGGATGAATAGACTAATCCCAGCTCTCTACTCTCTCAATAAACCATGGGCAACATGATCTCCACCTGGTGGGAAACCTCAGAAGTGCCCTGATTCCCTATTCCTTCTCTGGCCTGCATGTGGCAGGGATGGAGTTAGTGGTGGCAAAGGCTGCAGAATGCCTGTCCTCTGACTCTGTAGGCTTAAGCCAAGCAGTGACTGGAGTGTTTAAGTGGGAGCAAGACAGTTGCAGTGAGGGCCATTTTATGAAGCAGGGAAGACTACTTGACAGGGAGCAATGGAAGCCCCCACCCAGCACACTCAACAACTGCAGCATATGTCATGGGGCCATGCAAGAGCACTTAGCCTATTTCTTTGGCAGGGCACAGACAGCCAGGGCTGGACCAATAAGGGAGCCAGAGTCCACTGGGTTACAGGTGGTCTGGAGCAGTGCTTCTGTCCAGACTCTGGGTGACTTCCCGCATCTGGCTGGAGTTGTGGGGCCAAGAGGACTCTCCTGTGACTAGGGTATGCCATGGTAGACGTCTGGAAACCCAGGGGATCTCTCAGTCCCTTAACCCTTACCTTCATGGGGAATGCTCTCATGGTTTCTCTCTTGGGCTGACTCTGCAGGCTGCCCAGGATTGCTCTCCCCTGCACTCGTTGGTCCCAGACACTTCTCCAATGAACTTCAGTGTGGTCTTCCACACAGCCCCCTAAAGTGCTAATATTTACTATTTCAGACTCTCTCCTTGAGAGAGGTTCTCACTAGCTGCT
>NW_006998124.1:2700-3835 GCF_000164805.1 Carlito syrichta | reverse complement strand
AGCACTATAATTGATCAAGTTCAGCTCATGAGGGAGAACATATGGAACTCTGTTCTTTGTTTCTGTGATAAATCACTGAGAATGACCTACCTCATATCCATCAAATGTTCTGTAAAATCTCTATATCTGTCCTTTTTTATGGCTGCATAATATTCCATTGTGTGAATATACCACATTTATACTATCAATTCCAATTTTGCTGGACAGCATGGTTGGTACCATTTTTTTTGCAATTGTGATTAGATCTGCAACAAACATACTTGTGCAGGTACCTTTTTGGTAAAGTGATTTGAGTTCCTCTTGGTAAATTCTCTACAGGGGCATTAGTGAGTCACATGGTAGGTCAAATTCTTGTCTCTTTAGAAGCTGCCACAGTGTTTTCCACAAAGGTTGCTCTGGTTTTCAGTTCACATGCATTGTAAAAGCATTTTTTTTCCAAATCCTCACCAGCATCTGTTATTGTTTGTTTTATTAATGATGGCCATTCTTACAGGGAATATGTGGCATTTTAATGTGGTTTTCATTTTCATTCCTTTGATGATGAGTGAGGATGAGCACATTTACATGTGTCTGCTGTTTTCCCATACCTCTTATTATGAAAAGGGCCCAATCATGATTTTGACCACATTTTAAAGGGACTGTTTGTCTGTTTTTTTTCGAGTGTTTGAGTTTCTTGTAGATCCTAGATGTTATGCCTTTTTCAAATATAGAGTGGGAGATTAGATTTTCCCATTCTTTGGCCAGTCTCCCTGCTCTTTTGATGGTTTCCTTTGTTTTGCAGAAGTGTATTAATTTGATATCATGCCACTTGTCTACCTTACTTCTTAAGGTATGGGTATTTAGGTTTCTGAAGAGGAATTAGTAGCTGGTTCCAGTTTCCATAAAGGTGCCTCCTCAGTTTTCTAAGATTATTAATATTTTGGTATTTTACGTTTAGGTCTTTGATCCATTTAGAGTTAATGTTTATGGTGATAGGGGTCCGGTTTCACTCTTGTGCATGAGGTCAGACTTTTCCCAGCATCATTTTCTGAATGAGTTCTATATTCCCCAGTGTGTCTTGGAGGTTTTTTCAAATATGAGTTGGTTGAGAATTTGAGGATTTCACTCTTTCCTGATCCATTGGCCTATAAATCTA
>NW_006998124.1:0-1120 GCF_000164805.1 Carlito syrichta | reverse complement strand
GTATTATACCATGTACTCTAACTTATTAATAGGAAAAGGAGTTACTTTAGAGTATTATACACTTCTTAAATATCAATCCATGTGTAGTGAACATTTCTATACCCAACCCTGAATGGTAATCATCTTTAAAGAAAAAAAAATAGGATAAAACAAATAAAGTCAGTTGCATGTTTTACAGCTTTCATTTATTTATTTATTTATGTTAATTTTTTTAAAAAGGTGGGGTACAATTCAGAGTTAGATATATTAACATTTATTATATAGGGTCCTTGGTTGATGAGTTATGGCGCTCCCTAAGTTTGCACTATCCCTCCACTGCCAATCTAACCCCTCCCCGTTAAAAGTTTTTCACTATTGCCAATCACTTTCTTATAGCACTATAATTGATCAAGTTCAGCTCATGAGGGAGAACATATGGAACTCTGTTCTTTGTTTCTGTGATCAATCACTGAGAATGACTTACCTCATATCTATCAAACATTCTGCAAAATCCCTATATCTGTCTTTTTTTATGGCTGCATAAAATTCCATTGTGTGTATATACCACATTTATATTATCCATTCCAGCTTTCCTGGGAAACATGGTTGGTACCATGTTTTTTTGCAATTGTGATTAGAGATGCAACAAACATACTTGTGCAGGTATCTTTTGGTAAAATGATTTGAGTTCCTCCAGGTATATTCTTGACATGGGTATTACTGAGTCACATGGTAGGTCAATATCTTGTCCCTTTAGAAACTGCCACAGTGTTATCCAAAGAGGTTCCTCTAATTTTCTATCCACATGAAGTGTAGAAACATTTTTTTTCCAAATCCTCACGAGCATCTGTTATTGTTTGTTTTATTAATGATGGCCATTCTTACAGGGAGTATTTGGTATTTCAATGTGGTTTTCATTTGCATTCCTTTGATGATGAGTGAGACTGAGCACATTTTCATGTGTTTGCTGTTTGCCCATATCTCTATTATGAAAAGGGTCCAATCATGTATTTTGAGCGCATTTTAAAGGGACTGTTTGTCTGTTTTTTCCCCGAGTGTTTGAGATTCTTTTAGATCGTAGGTTTTATGCCTTGGTCAGATATAGAGTTGGAGAATAGTTTTTCCCATTCTTTGGGCAGTC
>NW_006998123.1:0-2607 GCF_000164805.1 Carlito syrichta | reverse complement strand
TCCAGAAGGGAGGAGTGGGCTTGGTCCACCAAGTGCTCCCTGTCGCAAGACTCTGCTGGGCAGGTCTTTCATCCAGCCAGTGTCACTGGGCGTATATGTGGCACCTCTCTGAATGCAACCACTTTGGTCTATTCAGGATGAATGGGGGCATGAGGGGCATGGAGGCCTCTCGTGAGAAGCAGGCACCTCAGTGGTCTGTCCGGTGTGGTCAAACTCTCTTTAAGGGCACACACATGCGTGCGTGCGTGCGTGTGTGTGTTGTGTGTGTGTGTGTGTTTGTGTGTGTGAGAGAGAGCTGAACTCCTGCAAAATTAGTTTCTTGCTGAAATGATGTAGAGGATGTGTGATGATTTTAAAACTTAAACCTTGGGTGGTGATGCTTAGGCTCGCTTAAAAACAAGGCATTCAGATGGTCTGTCAGGATGGTGTGCATTAGCCGCTTGGACAGGCAGGCATTAAGCATGTTTATGCACCAACTGGGAACCTGGGGCGGTGGGGGGAAGGTGTCTCCTTCATTTCCATGGCAGGTTTTGACTCAGTTCCAAATTAAGCAAGATTCCGTCGAACTGTGTTCTGCCTGGCAGTCCAGGTGCAGTAGTGGGTCTTTGGTGATGAATGCATTTGCTCTCCTGTGCTTCAAAGTCCTTGTGTTTAAACCTGTCCTCCAAGAAGGCCTTGGGTGTGCAGGCCATGGAGGTCGGAGCCCGGCAGCCTTGTGCACTGCCCCCAACTGCCCACTGCTCCAGGAGGGTTCATTATGGAAAAACCCCAGGGACTGAGAGCTGACAACACTGGGGGTGCTTGGGAAACGTTCTATGGTGAATACATGTTGGAAGGCACTCCAGCCATGAGCATGGAGCCAGGCAGACAGCCCACGGTCCTCACACTGCCTTCCTGCCACAGACTGAAGGGTGGCCTCCCAAGCTCCCAGCAGTCCTGCTTGCTCTGGGGGTTCTTGTGGTCCTATTTAAATGTAAAATGAGCAACTATGCTCTTAGCTGTGAGGTTGTAAGTGGAAGACAAAAATAATTTTTTAAAGTAAATAATTAAATAGCACGTAACCCTCTTCTGTGCAGAGACCTAGTGCACCTAGAGTGCGCAGTGAATAGCCTCACTTCTAGAAGACTCAGGTTGGAGGCCACAGGGTGCCAGGACCTCAGAAGTTGTGCCTGGCAGACCCTGGGGCCACCTGGCATTCAAGCCTCATCCCGGAGCCCCAGATGTGGACTAAATGGCTGGGGAGTGGTCAGTGATGTGACTTAACCCCCAACCCCCCAACCCCAGTTTCGTCTCCAGGGAGGGAACAGCGTGCATCTTCTGCGACTGGACAGTGGCATGAACTTGCCCTGGATCTTGGCTGTGGAAGGGGCAGGCACAATATGGTTCTAGTACTGGCTCTGAGCATCACTACTCCAAGAAGTCTGGTGGACAGGTGGCCTCCAGGGCACATGGCCTTGTGACTATGTGAGCCTGTGTGTGTGACCATGTGTGTGTCCATGTGCACAACACAGGAGGAAAATGTGTGCCCATCAGGAAGAGGAATCACCCAGCCACCCATCAGATGGCTATTTTTTCAACATGTTGTTGATGCGTATTTGGAGAGGAGGAGGCCGGTGTGGGCAGGGAGCTGGGACCCATACCTCCTTGCATACCCCATGCAGAAACAGCCCTGACCCCTGTGTGGACCAGTCAGCCACCCCATTGTTTCCTTCACCCACCCAGGGATCTCGCCCCACCCCACTTCCAGTGGCTCAAAAGTATCCTTCCAACCACACAGTATTTCCCTGAGCTTTTGCACCACCACTGTGCCCCCAGCCACTTGGCTATGTGCTGCATGCATGTGTATGAGACCAGGCTGGGGGGGTTCAGTGAGGAAGGACCCCATTCCTCATCAAAAGTGTATGTGACATCCAGATCACAGCACTTCCATGGGGCTGCTGCTGCCTTAAACAGGGTCCATGGTCTTTGAAGTGAGAAGAGACTCGGTGGTGTGCTCCAAGGAGACGGGTGCACTGGGTGTGACAAGCCCATCTGGCCACAGTGAATAGACGCCCACTTGCAGGGACAGCCCTTCCTCCACCTCCTTCTCGTCCTTTCCCCTCCCATGGACAGAGGAGCTTCATCCAAAGGAATCCATGACAGTCATGTCTGGAAGTGCTGTGGTCCGCTGGGTCCCCAGTTCTCCTGGTGTGTTCACACGTGATGAGCACACATCAAGCCTGACCTGGAAATGGATTGACCTGCCATTCCCTTTCATGCTTCATGTGGCCTCATGTGACAGAACACCAAGCCAGCCAGTTACTTTAACTGGGAAAAAAGTCACTTCAACCATCTGCTTGTCAGAGGTTAAACAGAACCACTGTGCTGATTAAATTATGCATGGGCACAGCTGAAGTGACATTTTTTTTTCAATTATAAAGATGTGGAGTACAATTCAGAGTTAGGTATGCAAACATTGATTATGCAGGTGCCCTTGTTGATGAAGTATGCCCCTCTTTCCCCTAGCAATTTCCCTCACCTGCCAATCCCATCCTCCTCCCCTGACATTTTCCCACTACTGCCAATCCCTTTCTTATAGTATTATAACTGTTCAAGTTCAACTTATGA
>NW_006998122.1:0-433 GCF_000164805.1 Carlito syrichta | reverse complement strand
ATCACTAGCTAGCCAGATGGCTAGCCAGCTGACTTAACAAAACAGCTACCTAATTATACCACTGGCTTGCCAGCTGACTTAACTACCTAGCTACCTAGTTAACCAGCTGGCAAGTGAGGTTTCTTAACTAAGTGATTTAACTAGCAAGGAAGCTAGCCAGCCAGCTGACTTTACTAGCTAGCTACCCAGATAGGCAGCTGGCTAGCCAGTTGACTTAACCAGCTGACTTAACTAGCTAGCCAGCTGACTTAAATAACTGACTTAACTACCTAAATAACCAGCTGACTTTACTAGCTGAAATAACTACCTGGCTACCTAGCTAGCTATGTAGCAAGCAAGCCAACTTATCTAGCTGACTTAACTAGCAAGCTAGCTGACATAACTAGCTGACTTAACTAGCTAGCTACCTAGCTAGCCACCTGACTTAACTAGG
>NW_006998121.1:5178-6815 GCF_000164805.1 Carlito syrichta | reverse complement strand
GAAGCATTTTTCCCCCCAAAATCTCACCAGCATCTGTTTTGTTTATAAATGATGGCCATCTTACAGGGGGTATGTGGCATTTCAATGTGGTTTTCATTTGCATTCCTTTGATGATGAGTGAGACTGTGCACATTTTCATGTGTCTGCTGTTTGCCTGTATCTTATTATGAAAAGGGTCCAATCCTGTATTTTGACCACAGTTTAAAGGGACTGTTTGTTTTTTTCTGAGTGTTTGAGTTTCTTGTAGTTTCTAGATGTTATGCCTTTGTCAGATATAGAGTTGGAGAATAGTTTTTTCCATTCTTTGGGAAATCTCCCTGCTCTTTTGATGGTGACTTTTGTTTTGCTCAGGAGTATTAATTTGATGTAATGCCACTTGTCTAATTTACTTCTTATGGTATGGGCATTTAGGTTTCTGAAGACAAATTATTTCCCAGTTCTAGTTTCCATAAAGGTACCTCTTGAGTTTTGAAAGATTATTATCATTTGGTATTTTATGTTTAGGTCTTTTATCCATTTAAAGTTAATGTTTATGATGATAGTTAGGGCTCCAGTTTAAGTCTTGTGCATGAGGTCAGACTTTTCCCAGTACCATTTACTGAATGTGTTCTATAATCCCCAGTGGGTCTTGGAGGTTTTATCAAAGATCAGTTGGTTGAGAATGTGAGGATTTCATTTTCCTTCCTGATTCATTGGCCTATATACCTATTTTTGTATCAATACCGGGCTGTTTTGATTATTTTAAACTTATAGTAATGTTTGAAATCTTTGTTTCTTTTGATAAAGATTTTTTTTGGCTATTCATGATTGTTTAGGGTTTCATATGAATTCTTTATTGTATTTTCCAGGTCTGAGAAATGATGTTAACTTAATGGTTATTTCAATGTATCTGTAGATTGCCTAAAAGGTTAATATTTAAATTAATGGTGTAAGCATGTCAGGGAAACAAGCTGGTCCTATTGCCATTTGTGACATCATCCTCAGAACTCTGACATCATAATGGGAGGGACATTGACTCCTGAGCAATCCTTAGGTTTCAAGGACTTGTGTACAGTGCTCTGCCAATTGTGGTAGACATGGTGGTTTCATTCCCAAGAAGTGAAGGAAACAAGATGTTCGCACCTATCCAAAAACTTCTCCAGGGATAAGTGGCCATTCAAGAATTCACTGAAGAAGGTAGCCTTTTTTTTTAAAGCAGGATTTATTGAGAGGAGAGAAAATCTCCCCCAGTGAGAGGGGACCTGAGGGGTTTACCTACGAGGTAGTCTGTTCTTATAATGGCACAGCTTCCTGTTGTAGCTTGGTTATAGCCCAACCAAAAAATATTTTAGCACTTTCTTTAGATTAGAAACTTTTGGATGTTTTTAGTATTATTTAACAGGCTTTGAGCAGTATTTCTCCCAGGATTTAAACAGCTTTAGCTAAGTTCAGAGATAATTTTCCAGAATTTTCAGTTATCTAAATTTTTATACAAATGAAGAGGCCAAATATTTATTTCTTGGTAAATCTCCATGTTATGTAGTTTTATAAATATTGGGCCCAAATTGTCTTTTTTTGTGTGTGTGCCTGATTTTAAATGCTTGGTGATTAAAAGTATAAGATTGATCTGAGACTTTGTTGCAGACTAAAGCATTATG
>NW_006998121.1:2481-3384 GCF_000164805.1 Carlito syrichta | reverse complement strand
TTCTTAAGGTATGGGAATTTAGGTTTCTGAAGAGGAATAAGTTCCCGGTTCCAGTTTCCATAAAGGTGCCTCCTGAGTTTTCTAAGATTATTATAATTTGGTGTTTTACATTTAGGTCTTTGATCCATTTAGAGTTAATGTTTATGGTGATAGTTATGGGTCCTGTTTCAATCTTGTGCATGTGGTCAGACTTTTCTCAGCACCATTTACTGAATATGTTCTATATTCCCTAGTGGGTCTTGTAGCTTTTTTGAAAGATGAGTTGGTTGTGAATTTGAGGATTTCATTCTCTTTCCTTATCTATTGGCCTTTGTCCCTATTTTTGTACAAATACCAGGCTGTTTTGATTACTGTAAACTTATAGTAAAGTTTGAAGTCAGGAACAGCGAGAGCTCCTGCTTTGTTTCTATTGATAAGCATTCTTTTGACTATTCACGATTATTTAGGGTTTCATATGAATTCTTTATTGTAATTTCCATGTCTGAGAAAGTGATGTTAACTTAAAGGTTATTTCAATGTATCTGTAGATTGCTTAAAAGGCTAATATATAAATTAAAAGATTAAGCATGTCAGGGAAACAGGCAGGTCCTTCTGCCCTTTGTGACATCAGCCTCAGAACTTTGACACCATAATGAGAGGGACCTTGACTACTGAGCAATCTTTAGGTTTCAAGGACTTGTGTACAGAACTCTGCCAAATGCGGAAGACATGGTGGTTTCATTCCCAAGAACTGAAGGAAACTAGGTGTTCACACCTATCCAAAAACTTCTCCAGGGATAAGTGGCCATTCACGAATTACCTGAACAAGGTAGTTTTTTTTTTTTTTTAAAGCAGGATTGATTGAGAAGACAGAAAAACACCCACAGTAGTAGGGGAACTGAGGGGGTTGCTCACGAGATAGTG